>NW_026622930.1:38509614-38812644 GCF_023065955.2 Ursus arctos | reverse complement strand
TACTCTTTGGGAAAACCTTATTGGAAATGGCTGACAATTCACTTATGAATGGTCTCATTCATTCGCCCATGTAAAGCAACCTCAATGATGTTAGGCTATGACAGGCAGCCCAAACAAAGAAATAAATACAAGAATGTCCACAGCTTAGAATGGCAGCCAAGTTCTCTCTGGGATACTTTTATCCTGATAAGGAAAAGTTGTCCTGATTTGTGTTCTGCCTGATTTTCTCATAGATAGTATTTTGGAGTTTTTTGCTCAGTAATAGAATCAGTGACTGCTCAAGCAGCAGAAATAGTAATATTTAAGGCCAAGATTATACATCGCTTGCTCAGTATGTCCAGGCTATTTTATGTTGCTCAAGACTCAAAAGTCTTGTGCATTATTCATTTACTCCAAACAAGGCATGTAATACATTACTGCTGAGATCTACCACTTAAAGCAAGACAGTTCATATTTACTCTGAAAAGTGCTTTCTTCTCAAAGCATTTTCTCTTTAAGGTACCATCACGGGCATTGACAACCCTCCTAATAATGTTTGTTCTTTACCCTCCTGCACATTGCACTGTGTAAAGCTCCATCCTGTAACCTGAAACAAATAGAATTTTGGATTCTATACTCTGAGGGAAACAGCTCTGGAAGAACTAGAGTTTGGGGCCCCCCAATACAGAGTCCAAGTCTCCCTCCAGCCCATAGGAGCCCTTCCTGCAGCTTGCTTGGAGACATCACTCTCTTGCTCATTGCCCATCTCTCTTGTCCTGAACTCTCCCTCCTGACTTTAAGAATCCCCTCCCAAACCCTACGTGCCCCTGCAGTTGCCAGGGTATCCCTATCTCATCCCTTCATGTCAGTCCTAGACGGTAGGTAATCTACACTGTCTTCACCTCTCGACTCCCATTCTCTCAACACATCGCAAGCTCCTGGCCCATCAACCAGTGTCTACTGAGCCACACAGGAACTTCTGCAGAAGGCATCTATGGACCCCGACCTTCTCTGTGCCCTTGGAGGGACACAAAGGTGCTCCCTGGTGGGCTCTCCTTCCTCATCCCAGCTCTCTCCATCCTTCAGCCCTTCTCCCATCCCATGCCAATTTCACACTCCTCCCTTTCCACCCCCAGTCCTGGGGTCAGCCTGTTCAATACCCTACCTTCCTTCTTGGAGCCCTCCTTTCTTCCTCATTTCCTTAATTCTGATTCCCAGGCCTTAAAGCCCCCCTCCCCTTGTCCCCACGTGGGACCCTTTGGTATCTGCATCCTTTTGCAGTAGCCCAGTTAATCTGCTATTTCCTGTGATGTTTACCAACTCCTCACGCCTTTGCTCAGAGTTCCACTTCTATTAGCAGGGCTTCTCCCTACCACTGTGAAGTCATTTGTGCCACCTGTTCTTAGAGATATTAACTACACCGTATGCTCCCCCCCCCCCCCGATTAATCCTCATACCACTTATTTTACTCAACATCCCCTATTACAAAGATTCAGTCATGCTGAGTCAGATCTTTCGAAAAGAATAAAGTAGCCATCCCCTGGGAAGCCACTATCCACCCTCACGCATCTCCCCTAGCACCTTGTCCATTTCTCTATCACTACAGAGCTGACCACACAGCAATGTGGTGTGCGGTCTGCCTTCTCTGATCTCCAAGTAGCTCCTAGGAAACCAGAACTGAATCAGATTTAGCTCTGTATCTCCAGCCCTCACACCGTGCCTGAGACAGAATAGGGGCTTAAGGAATATTTACTGCCTGTATAAATGAGTTTTGAGATGGAGGACACAAACCAGGTTGTGACCAGCATCCAGCATAAAATTAAGACCTGGCTGGGGGAGGGGAGCACAGTGAAGAGCTGTGAAATAATAATATTGTGAAGGATCAAGTTATAAAATGCCCAGTACTAATAAGGGTTGTTTCATACATGTTTTAAAGGCAAATCTCAGCGTGACGAACAGTATATGGTGAACTCACAAGAAAACAGGAGAGAACGCATCTTAAGAAATATTTCTGTTTTGAAGGCAATAGTCAAACATAGAGCTCAGGTTCTAATATATATGCACGCACTTATTCAGGAAATTGTTACTAAGTGCCTGTGTGTGACAGGCAGCAAGCCAAACCCTAGCATTACAAGAGTGATGGTCCCTGTCCTTAGGGGACCTCTTACAGTCCAGTGGGGGAAATTGATATTTATGAACTACTGGTAAAGAAAATAAAAATGTAATTACAAATGGTGACAAGTGCTATGAAGAGAAAAATAAAGAAGGCTATGAGCCTGTATACGGAACCAAGATGATGCTTCACAGGCAGAAAACTGCATTTTTCAAACAAGAGGCGGTGGCTGGGGCGGGGGGAGGCGGGGAGCATATCTGATTCAGTTTCTTAAAAAGCCAACAAGGTACCTTATAATCTTCTTCAACTGTCTGTGAAAATAAGCCCCCGTTCCAAGATCCTGACAAAGAGGGTATCCTGAAGAAGGTAATCTTCACGTTTCTTGTTTGTAGAGACTGACAGGAGCCCTTTGAATAAACACGCCACAGTTCTCCTCACCACTTCCCTGTTAATGGGCCACTGCGAACACACTAAAACGTCTCTCAACTACGTATCTACTCTCCCTCTGATTTACTTTTCCTCAGCAACAGTTCTGAAGAGCGGGAGTGCTGGCGAGTACTCTAAGCGCTTGCACGCCTCCGGACGCCCAGGACGCCCAGGACGCCGGCGCGCACGGCCGAGGGCACGCCACCGCCCCCAGCGCCGGCAGCAGCCCGGTTCAACGGCTTCGCTGTTTTTGCTGGTTGAACAGATACAAACCAATGCCCAACTCTTTGCTTCTTTGCTGTGAGGTCAGTTTTTACAAACTGATTAACTGGGTTTTTTGTTTTTTTTTTTTTATGTCATTTGAACAAATTTTTTACCTTCTTTAAGCTTAACCTTCTTCATACCTCAAATTGGGGTAGGAGCGGCTATCCCTGCGGTGTTGTATCGGATCAAACGAAGTAATGTTCCTGAGACGCTCAACCCAGTAATCTAGGATGTGGCAAACCATCAATAGATCACTATCGTGCCTATCTATCTGTTATCAATTTAATGGTGTTCTTTTGCCTTTGTTAGTACTCATTATATTTTCTGCAATAAACATCAACTGGCAAAATGACTGAAAATATTTTCTCCCATTCTACCAATTTCTTTATTTAGTGTTCCTTGTTCTTATTGTATGGAGAAGCCTTTGTAAAATAAATACATTTTGAAGGAGAGCCCATGAACCTCTGCTAGTGCTTCAGTTTTATTTTCTGGATGCTGTGACACCTATATGGGGGGTTTAAATTTATGGGGGGTAGGGGTAGGGTAGAGAGTTCACGCTTTGGTTCCCAATCATTTCCTAAAATTGCCCTAAATGTGATCTTTAGAAAAGTAAGATATCGTATAGTATTTACCACGCAAATGTTTGTATTTGTGGTACCTTTTTAAATCTGTTGTTCAAATACCCCCCTTGCTGTCCTGAAGGAAAATGTGGTAAGAGCTCCCATGCTGAAGTCCTTCTCTTTTATCTAAGAGGTAGCTAACTAATTTTTTCAAAATACAGTTCGAGGAACTGTAGCAACAAAAAGTACTGGCCAGCAACTAGCTGAAAAAGCTATTGTGCTGCGTTTTAGTTTATAATTTTTTTTTTAAAGATTTTATTTATTTATTCGACAGGATAGAGACAGCCAGCGAGAGAGGGAACACAAGCAGGGGGAGTGGGAGAGGAAGAAGCAGGCTCATAGCGGAGGAGCCTGATGTGGGGCTTGATCCCATAACGCCGGGATCACGCCCTGAGCCGAAGGCAGACGCTTAACCGCTGTGCCACCCAGGTACCCCTTTAGTTTATAATTTTTTATTCACCAACTGAGAAGTCTAGATCCTCAACTTCAAGGCATCACCAGAAGTAATGTTGTCAGAAAACATGAAATTCCTGATTTCATTAATGAGATCTGTTCAATGAAAGATGACAAAATTCTCCCAAATCCCTATGTGCTAAAATCTGAGCCACTTCCTTCCCATCTTTCAACTTTGATGGAGGAGGCTCTGAAGAACTACCCCCATCCTAAGCCCCTGCCTCACCTGCCCTGGCCACATGATCTGACTTTGACCTCTACCCTTTTCAGTCAAAGAAGTGCAAGACTTGGACTCTGAAGACTCCCTTACTTATTTACTGTGTCATATGTGGCAATCACTTAGCCCCCCACAGCCTCAGAAGGCCCAGCAGTAAAATGGAAATAATAAGGGCCATACGCATCTCCTGGGCCATACCCAAACAGCTGTAGTGCTAGAAGTATGCCTATTTCTTGATGCCAGACTTAAGCCGAAGCAAGAGACTAGCATCAGCGAGGTCCTGAAAAAAATAAAAAGAGGCTGCTACTTCAGAAAGCAGATGGCACATTAGAAGTTTCAGGCTGCTGGTGGTCTGTGCCTCTTTCCAGAAGTCTGGACTAAATCCTAATCCTTAGCTTGGTTCCTGAAGGTTTGTGGACCAAACTTCCTACCTCGCACTGACTGCCCTCCTGTTATTCAGCTTGCTTATTACCTCGTTCCTGATCTCTGATCTCGGATTTTTCTAGATGGGACGCTTTGTGTGATTCCCCCCACCATAGTTTAGGGTTTCTTAATCCTGGCACTATTGACGTTTGGGGCCAGATAAGTCTTTGTTGTGGACAGCTGTCGTATGCACTGCAGAACGTTTCGCAACAGCCCTGGTCTCTACCCACGAGATGCCAATGGCACTCCTGAGTCATGCCAATCAAACTTCTCTGCAGACATTGCCAAATGTCCCTTGGGGGGAAAAAAATCTCTCCCTCTATTGAGAAAGTGAGGTAACCCTCTTGAACTCGACCTCTGGGCTACCTGAACTCTGACCCTCGCTTGCCAATTCTAAAATGCTTTAGGCAAACACCGTCCTTGTTCTTCTAGCTTCCCTCACTGTCAGAAACCTGGGGTATCCAGGAAAATGCTTTAACTCCGCTTAAGTTGCTGTAAAATAATAATAAAATCGTTAAAATGTGTTTTCTGATTTTTCAAAGTTTGATCAGCCTGAAGGGGAGCTGTCTACTCTGCAGCCTGCAGTGTGAGAATACCGCAGTGTCACGTCTGGGCCTTCGGGCCTCCAGCCGCACGAGCACAGCGCTCGGCCGAACATGCACTCACAGCACAAGCGGCCATGGGACAAAGTTACCATGTGCTCTTAAAGATACACAGACATTTAAGCTTACCTGTCTCAGGGCCCCATCTTACCCTCAGTTTTAGAGAAGACAAAACAGAGGCTGTACAGGCTACATGGCATACGTTACATCACAAAGCTATGCAGCAAAATTCAGACCAGACCACGTGCCCCTCATTCCAGGCATGGTGGAATTAGGCACCCAACAGTTTGTGGCGCCCATTCCCAGTATCCTAATGCACACATTTCATTCTTCAGCACTGGGTTTCCTACATGCACCTGCACGTTCTGAACTACGAAACATAGAGTATACTTCTACTTTCCCACCAGACAGATAAAAAAGAGAAGTTGATAGAAAAGCATTAAACCACAATATCAAGGGATCAGAAAAGGACCAACAAGAAGAGAGAAAGAGAAAGAGAGAGGAGGGAGGAAGAAAACACACATTTAGGAGCACAAACCACACTTTTAAGTATCCTCTCAGTTCTCAACATGATTCTATGACGTACATTTGAATATTGGCTCCACCATTGAAAACTTGGTGACCTGTAGTAAGTTACTTAAACTCTCTGTGCCTCAGCTTCCTTGTCTATAAAATGGGTACAACAACAGAACTTAGCCCTTTATACAGTTGTGAAGATTAAGTGACACAGTGTATATAAAGTACTCAGCACAAGAGCTGGCACATAGTAAGCACTTCATAACTATTAGTGATTATTGCCCTGTATTCCAGCAAGCTGTGTCTGTTTCCCGTCCATATCCAGACTGCCATGTTCTCCATCCCACTCTGGCTGTATAACCATAACTCTGAGCAGCTCATCGGAAGCCCTGAGTTCCTTCCATACTTTGCATCAGCTAATGGCTCCTGGGCTCAAGGGACAAGGTCACAGGAATAATCTCCCTGCTTCACAGTAGCCTACATTTGCTCAGTAAATGTTTTGGAGCCAGAAATTTAAAACTCAAAGATAAATAATACAGGGTTTCCCCACAAGCGGTACACAGCTTTTCATCGAGCAAATGTTTCCTGAGCTCCTACTCTGTGCTGGGATCTATGCAAGGCTCTGACGATAGATACCATGCAGGAGGGACAAGCGCCTGATTTCGTGGTTATTACATTCTAGTGACAATAAACAAATAAGCAGAAACACAACATAAGCTAATGGTGAGTACAAAGAAGAAAATTAACAGACTTGACTGGCAGGGAGTGATGGGACATGCAGCATGGTATTTAGAGGGGATAGTCAAGGAGGGCCCTTCTGAGGAAGGAGCATCCCAGCTGGTGTCTGGATGGCAAGAAGCATCCAACCAGATGAAGGTCTGGGGAAACTAAATACATCTACAGCCAACAAGGACCTGTTTGATTCTTATTGCACTTTTCTTCTTTACATCAGTTGGGTTCATTTTCTTACTGGACTTGCCCTCCCGTTGGCTGCCATGGCAACCTGGGCAGACCACTTTGTTTTGCCCACCCAGTCACTCACCAGCCCACACTCAGTGCATACCCAATCCTAGCAACTAGTCATGGAAACATTATTGAGAAAACAATAGATTCCATAACTCTTTACATCAGCTCCAAGGACTATTCGGCTGTAACTGAAAATAAGTCAAGCAGCCTTACCCCAGGAGAAAGCCTCGGTCATTGCCTATCCTTCACAAATAATAAGCCCAGACTTCTCAAACCAGCGTCTATCTTGCTTTCAACAAAAGCCTGGGGTCAGCCAACCCAAGCGACCCGTAACAGCCCTGTCTGATACCCACAATGTTCTTCTCTCCCTCGCCCTGTAGTCAAACTTCCTTATAGCCTTTCCTCTGGATATATTTTCATTTGAGACAAGAGTTTTGATTTCAGATACTCCATGAAGACATACTCCCAGCAGTTGCGGCCTATGTATGATTTGTTCCTACTCATCTATGGTACCTACTTTTAAGTTCTCCCATATGAGCAAATGGACAGGGCACTTCCATGTTTAATGAGCCATGCCGGACCAAAATAAGTTATCACCCTATTTATCTCCCAGGAAATGAGTTCAGGGGAGGCCTGTTTACTTTGGTTCGCCTCACGTTGGAACGTAGCTTGGCAAATGCAACCTTACATCTTCAATGACCATTCAGAATCATCTCTCCTGACACGGACATTTTTTCTGTGCGTCTTTGCCATCATTATTTCCCGAAGACCTTCAAACATTTGTCCTTAGTTTTTATTCTAAAAGGAGAGCTAAGGAATTAAACATATGTGATCAAGTCTACACCACGAGGGAATCATTTTCTCAGTACTGAAGTATTGGGTTAAGTATATCCTTAGAATGGAGGACGGAGTGGGGTGGAGGGACAGGGGGAGAGGGAGAGAGAGAGGGAGGGAAGGAGAGAGAGGCTGGCTGTAATACCTAAACAGAAGCCAGGGATTATGTTCCGACTAGCCTGACTCTCCCTGGAGAGCTGTGCTCATTTCTGGGCTGGACAAAGCCCACCTTAAGAGGATTGCAGAAGACACGAGGTAGGAGCACAGAGGGAAGATGACAGAGGCCTGAACGAAGAGACTGGTGAGGATGAGTGGGTATTATGTGGCCCGGAGGGAAGGCTGCAGACCATCCATTTGCATACCAGCAGCACAGGAACTGCAAACTGCCTTAAAATCAGACACCAGTGGTCCAAATATGTCCCAGTTTCTGTCTCAGGCAATGGCTTGCTACCGATGCAGCTACAGAAGGGTCCTCTGTCGTGTGACACCCGGTCAGCTCCTCCCTGCTATGTCCCCTGCTGGGGGGGTGGGGGTGGGAAGCACCGCTGGCCTCAACTGACAGTGCAATTTTTTGCTCCCCGTAGCACAAAGGTAGATGGTTAAAAAAAAAAAAATCAAACGGTGGGGGAGGGGGAGGTATCATGATTTCAGTATGAAAATCCTGACTATAAAAAGACATACATTCACAGATAAAGTTTCTAAAGCACTTAAAAAGCTATAGGCAATAAGGAACCAAAGCGGCCTATAAATCGTGCAAGGCAGAATTCCATGCCTAATGAAGTAAAGCTGTATGGTAAGTGCCTTCTCCACCAGCCCCACTTCTGCCAAATAGTGTATTATGCAACGTCCTGGGCTTTCACCCCACCTCCGGTTGATCTCATAGCTCAATACTAAAGCAGTTGGATAATGATGAATTTCAGGGTATTTAGCGCCTTTTAGGTCCCCAGATGAGCTTCTTATTTCCCATCCTTTCTACCTAAGAAGATAGCACCTACACAGCAATCCAGCATTCATTCACTAGTAAACATTTTTGAGTGCACAACACACACTACCGTATTGGGACAGATTCAAAGACTAATCAGATGTGCTCTCTTAGGGAGCTTGTGATCTGACAGAAAGAGAGCAAAAGTATACATGAGTGACTACACTACAGGGGCAAAAAAACATTGTGTTTGATTAAAGGGGGGGAATCAAAATATGATAAGTCTGAAAGAGTTTCATGTCCCTGCAATTAAAGTACATATTTGGAAAAAGAAAAACATTTCTATTAATCAAAATAGAATACCTAACGCTGAGGTAACCTCCAAATCCCAGTGACTTAAAGTAGCATTTTATACTTATGTAAGATAGAACCCTTGGGGAAAACTGGGTGAATGATACAAGGGACCTCTCTGTACTATTTTTGCAATTTCTTATAAATCTATAATTTCTGCAAGATGAAAAGTCCAAATAAACAGGCAAGTGACGGAGCAAAGAGCAACGCTTCAGGTCTCGCTCCTGTGGCTTGTGCAGGCAGGTTGGCTGGGGCACCACGCTCTGCAGTCCTCACACCCCAACCGGTCCGAGGAAGGCTCCCCCTCTGCACCCAGCGGGGCAAAGCCAGTGTAGTGGAGCTCACAAGGCTCTCGAAGCTTTCACTTGGAAGAGGCCCATGACACTGCCACTCATGTTCCATCAGCCAAAGCACATCACACAGCCATTCCTCACTTCCAGGGAATGGGGCTGTGCCCACAGGAGAACCAAAAATATCTGGCAAATAGCACTAAGGACTGCAGTACCCAAGGACACAAACTGTATATAATCGGACACTGGTTCTTTAAGAGTTTTCGATGAAAAATAGTGTTTTTGGCATGTGTTTGCTCTTAAGTATGATTTCCTTGTGACAAAAGAGCAGACTCTTAAACGAATTCCACTGGAACACAGTCATGCAGACAAGCCAGCCACAGGAGTGGCTGGGAGGGCCTCTCCGCAGGCTCAGCTGTTTTGCCCACCAGCAGCCCGCAGCTGTTACAGTGCCTTCCTTGAAGGCAGGGTAGAGAATCTGGATCGATGCGGTAATGCCTGCCGGAAAGCAATCCCAGCTCCATTTGCTAGGAGTCTAATTGTGACAGTAGCCAAACTTCTTCAGTGCCCGCATTAAAGATGCTGTGTGCTGACTCTTCAAGTGCATGCTGTAAGAAACTGATCCAACAGCAAGCCACGAGACGCCCCCGCCCTCTCGCCCACAGAGCCTGCAACACCAGCACCGCTCACTGAAGCCGGAAGCTCAGGGAGTTCTCCAGCCCAGGCAGGGAGAAGGGGAAGTGCTCAGTGGGGGGAAAGGAGACTAGTCAGGCATCGGAGGGTAGGAGGGGCAGCACTGTGGAAAAGCACCCTGGAGGGGGTGACAGGTACCCAAGGACAACTCCCAGCTCTGCCTCCTAGAGGTGAAGTGCCTTTGAGCAAATCAGTTACCCTCTTCCTGTCCCCACTTCCTTTAGATTCAGAGAATAGCACCCCTTCTTTATTAAGAAACAGATCGCTTGTGTTTAAATAACAGCTCCGTCCCTAACTAGCAGTGCGATTTCAGCAAGTGCTTCACCTCTCTGTGCCTCAATTTTCTGTAAAATAAGGATAGAAATAGATGTCACCCACGGGGTGGTTGTAATGAATAAATGAGTTAACGTATGTAACGTATGTAAGTCCCTTAGAACAGTGCCTGGCTAAATAAGTACCACCTACTATTGTCATTGTTATTACTATTAGTAAATTAAAGTCGAAGACACAGAAGCAACACTTAGAACTCTCAGCTCTGTGTCCTGGACAAGTTCACAAGAAGATACAAGTGTATTTTAGATCAGTTTCCCAGTGAGTATGGGTTTAAAGATAAAAGTTAAAATTACAGGTTACAAATCAAAAGAAAAAATGTTAAATTATTACTTTGCTAGCCTCTTGAGATTAGAAAGAAAAAAAAACAACAACTGCCTTCCACCACCTTGAAAGGAGGGCCACACTGCCAACACTCTGCCTGCTCCCCTCTCACCCTCTAGTCGAAGCCTTTTGAGGCAGCATCTCCCTGGCCTCACACTGACGATCTCCCTGCACGCTGGCAAATCTGACCTAGACTCAAGACCTTGGGCTTCCGAGAGTCACAGTTCATGCCAAGCACCTGAGGAGCAGAGGCAGGAACAATTATAACCTGAAATTAGGGTTGTAAGGATCAGAAAAGGGTCACTATGTTTACCTATAAATATAAGTAATGATATTTATATTTCAATAAAGATGAAAAGATTGATATCTCTTATAAAGATACAAAAATAGTTATATTTCCTCTTCACTTTATAATTATTTCTAGTTAACTATAACACAGTATAATGTATTTTTTTCGCTTCTCGTTTACCTAGGAATAGTCATTGGATCCATTTTGTCACTTGCCCCCGCATTCCCCTTAGAGCACAGGTAGTCAAAAAAAAAACCCCAAAAACCCCCCCAAAAAACGATGCAAAGCAAGTCAAGACTGCACTCTAAAAAGATTACACATCAGGAAGCATCTTTATAAATGAGGTACACAGAGCATGTCTGGAAGAGAATATGACAAAGGGCCTCAGGAGAAAAATAAATGACAGGATACATCTGGGTAACTGCCAGACTGAAGCTTGAACAAATATTTTCCAAGATGCAGGGCTTACAAACCTAGAGAAATGGCTCATAATGCAGAGATTTATCTGAAAATGAGACATTTATATCCACATGGATTCATATGGGAGATATAAATCTAAGGGGTACAGAAAGAATGAAAAAGAAGAGAGTAAATATTGACTATCTCATGATTAGCAAATATTCAAAGTAGTAATGTAAAATTTTTAACTGTAGGAAAACATTAAATAATAGTTAAAAAGTTAATGACATGAATTATACGTTAGCTTTAGAGACTATGCACGTTCTAGTAAAGTTCTCTAAACCTCCATTTTTCTCAGAGCACAAGCATTAAGAAAGGTCACATAGACACGTTTGCTCCCCAAAGCAAATACTAGTTCTGAAACATTGCAAGATTATTCTAAATAATACTTCAGAATTTTCCTTTTGATTTAAAAATCATTTCTTTATGAAGACCCAAGTTGGAGGACAAACACTACCTCATTTCAAAACATATTATAAAGCTATAATAACCAAGAGAGTGTAGTATTAGCTTAAAGATAAATAGACGAATAGCAGAATAAAGAGTCCAGAAATAGACCCCACACCTACATGGAAAACTTCTTTTTTTCAATTTTTAATTTTAATTCCAGCTAGCTATAACATACAGTGTTCTATTAGTTTCAGGTATACAATATAGTGATTCAACAGTTCGACACATCACCTGCTATTCATCACACCAAGTACACTCCTATGTAACCCATCCCCTATCTCCATCCCCTCTGGTAACATCAGCTTGTTCTCTATAGTTAAGAGTCTGTTTCTTTGTCTCTCTCTCTCTCTCTCTCTCTCTTTTTTTCCCTTTGCTTGTTTATTTTGTTTCTTAAATTCCACATGAGTGGAATCATATGGTATTTGTCTTTCTCTGACTGGCTTATTTCACTTAGCATAATACTCTCTAGCTCCATCCATGTCATTGCAAATGGCAAGCTTTTATTCTTTTTTATGGCTGAATAATATTCCAATGTATATGTGTATATATACACCACATCTTCTTTATCCATTCATCAATGAATGGACACTTAGGCTGCGTCCACAATTTGGCTATTGTAGACAGTGCTACTATAAACACTGGGGTGCATGTATCCTTTCGAAATAGTATTTTTGCATTCTTTGGGTAAATACCCAGTAGTGTGATTGCTGGATTACAGGATAGTTCTATTTTAACTTTCCGGGGAACGTCCATACTGTTTTCCACAGTGGCTGCACTAGTTCGCATCTCCAGCAACAGTGCAACAAAGGCAATTCAGAGAAAGGAGAGTCTTTCCACAAATGGTGCCCCCAAAAAACCTGGATATCTACTTCCAGAAGGAAGGAAGTTAGGAAGTTAGGAAGTTAGGAAGTTAGGAAGTTAGGAAGGAAGGAAGGAAGGAAGGAAGGAAGGAAGAAAGGAAGGAAGGAACTTTTATTCATATTTCATACCATATACAAAATTAACTCAAAACAGACCTTAGACCAAAGAGCAAAATCTGAAATTATAAAAGTTCCAGAAAAAAAAAATAGAAGAAAACCTTTGCAACCTTGAGTTAGGCAAAGATTTCTTACATATAAGATGAAAATCCATAAAAGACAGTAATCTAAAACAGAGCAAATCTATTAATTGGACCTAATAAAAAAATAAGTCTTCTGCTCTTCAAAGAGACTGTTAAGAGAATGAAAAGACAAGTCACAGACCGAGAGAAAACATTTGTAAATCATACCTGATAAAGGATTTGTGTGCAGAATATATAAAGTACATTCAAAATTCAATAAGGTAAAAATCTAATAACATGGGCAAAAGATTTGAACAGATACTCCACCAAAAAAAGGTGTATGGATGGCAAATACGAACAGAAAAGATGCTCAACATCATGAGTCACTAAGGAAATTCAAGTTAAAAGTGCAACAAAATATGACTACACACCTATTAGAACGGCCCAAATTGAAAAGACTGACAATAGCAAATGTCAGTGAGGATATAAAGGAACTGGAACTCTTGTATACCGGTGGTGGGAAGGGAAAATAGGACAAGCACTTTTTTTTTTAACTTTTTAAAAAAAGATTTTATTTATTTGTTTGAGAGATAGAGAGAGAAAGAGAGGGAGCACAAGCAGGGGGAGAAGCAGAGGGAGAAGCAGACTGCCTGCTGAGCAGAGAGCCCTATGCAGGGCTTGATCCCAGGACCCTGGGACCATGACCTGAGCCGAAGGCAGACGCTAAACCGACTGAGCCACCTAAACCCCATACAAGCACTTTCAAAAAAAGTTTGGCAGTTTCTTACAAACTTAAAACTCTGCCTACCTTATGATGCAGACATTCTACTCCCAGGTTATTTACCCAAGAGAAATGAAAGCATATGTCCATAGGAAGACTTGAACATAATGTTCTCAGCAGCTTTATTTGTAGCAGCCAAAAACTGGAAACAATTCAAATGCTTCTCCATAGATAAAATGGATAAACACATTCTGGTGTATCCATAATGGACTCAGCAATAAAAAGGAGTGAAATATTGATACACACAACAATACAGATGAATTTTTAATAATTATACTGAATAAAAGAAGCTAGACAAAGTACATATCGTACACTTGAATTTATATGAAGTCCTTGAAAAATGCAAGCTTGTATATTAACAGAAAGCTGACTGGTAGGAGGGTAGAGGTAGGAGGGTAGAGGGTAGGAGTGGGAGGGTGGGTTACAAAGGGGCACGAAAAAACTTTTTGGGTGTGGGAATATTCATTATTTTGATTGGTGTGGTAGTTACACAGATTTATATATATATATATGTTATACTCCATATACCCTGTAAATATGTGCAGTTTATATGCTAATTATACCTCAATAAAACTGTTTTTCTAATAAAGAATATAATAATTTTATAGATTTACTCACCAAAAATGTGTTGAGCACCCACTGTGTGCCAGGCACCCCTACAGACATAGGATATAACAGTGAACAAACTAGACAAAAACCCGTTCTGTGGTCCTCTCTAAGCAAGGATATTATCTTCATTTTTACTTTTTTAAAAAATTACTTGTTTAAGTCCAGGAAAAAAGTTAGAAACAAACAGAGTCAGGAGCAGATCCTCCCCTCACATATGCTGGGCCTGATGCAAGAGTGCAAATAGAGGCTCACAGCACGAATTTGATATATAAAAGCGATAAATCAAACCGTGCCTCTCCCCAGCCCACATTCTCTCCTGGGCCTCAAGAGCTAGAGGCTAAGCAGCTGCTCTTCCCGAGTCAGCCCTGCTCCTTGCAAGCCTGAACCAGGGCATGAAAATCCGGGGGGGGGGCAGGGTGGGATAGAAGCTGGGCCTCCCTGAACCCTGAGAGGACTCCCAGAACCAAGCTTCTCCTGTAAGCCTCAATTCCCAGACTCGGGATTTCCAGGTGCCTCCCAAAAGGACACTGCCTGAGCCGAGCAGAGAGCAGTGCAGGTACCTGGGGCACTCTGTCTACCCAAGCACCCTCTGGAGTCTAGGACAGAAGCTCTCGTTTTCTCCTTCTTTCTTGTGGACTTCCCGCAATCTCACCTCCGAGTCCTTGCCTGGGCCAAAGGCTCAAGCATTCCCCTCATTTGCTCAACTGGTTTCTGAAGTTGGAAAAAAAATAAATTTTACAAGATGGAAGACGGTTTTGTTTTTTTTAAGTCTTTAAATCTTTGTGTTTTGGTGTTTGTGACACACAGAGCCCTCTTAAGAGCAAGATTCAGGTTAGGGTTCCCTCTAGCTTGGGTTTAAAGTTGGTACAGATCAAGAATAGAATTCAAGTTTCTAGGAGACCACGTGGATTTCAAAAATCCTATAGGCAAATCATATAAAACTGGAAAGCATTCAGTAACAGGAAGCCCACAAACTTAGGGTCTTAAAACAATGCTAATTATCATACAGTTTTTAAGGCAGAGAAAAAGGCATTCCTTGCAACAGGTATTACCCACATATCTTGGGTTTCATAACCTCATTAAAATAAAAATTTGAATCAACCTTAAAATAACTGCAGAAATAGTCTCTAATTCCATAAACCAATTCAAAGGAAGATGAATGAAAATTTGGATATTTTACACATTTGAATTGTGATGAATTTACTCTTTCCTTCAACATATTTTTGGTGAGTTCAAGAAAACATGACAAGCCATGTGTAAATTACCAAGTTGTGCAAGACATCGCACAGGTCCTCCAGAGTCCTGGAATCTAAATATTTAACATAAGGTCCTATGTGATAAATACCATGGAAGTGGGACATCTGAGAGTACTGGGAATAAAGCAGAGAGAGAATGTGCATAAGCGATTCCTTGTGTTGGCATGACAGAAACTTCGTCTGACTCTACAGGAAGCACGTACAACTTATTCTGTAAGAGGTTATCCGGTGGCTGCTTCAACTACTCCTTTACAGCAGTAATTTACTTTTACTGTACTTTCAGGAAGTCATTTTTTTTAATCACCTCAAAATGTCTTTCTTTATAACTTCCAACCATTGACCTTGGTTCTGCCCCCTGGACCACGCAGAATCACTCTTTCATACGAAAATTAATTGTATTAACAGCGTGATCATATCCTAAGGCTTCTTTTTTCCAGGTTTAATAATTACTATAATGATGATGATAAAATTATTTATAGCATTATATTCATTTCCTACTAATGCAATAACAAATTACCACAAGCTTAAGGGGCTTAAAACAACATGCCCCTCCCCCTGCTTGTTTATTAGCCTACACTTATTTATGCACATCAGAAGTCTGGGCTAAAATCGAGTTGTCACCAGGGTTGTGTTCCTTCTGGAGGTTCTGGGGGAGAATCACGTCCTTGCCTCCATCCCTTCCTCCCATCGCTTGCCCTCTGCTGCTGTAATCACATCTCCTTCTCTGACTCTGACCCTCCTGTCCCTCTCTTATGAGGCCCCTTGTGATTACACTGGCCCACCTGGATAATCCAGGATAATCTCCCCTATCTCAAGGTCTTAATCACATCTGCAAAGTCCTTCTTGCCCTGTAAGGTAACATTTCCAGGGGGAATGGAGTCCTACTCTTGTCCCCATTCTACAGAGTGATTAATTAAGGCTGAGCGGCATTAAGGGCCTTCCCAGGTCATACACCTAATTTTGTCAGTTCTCACAACTCTTCTTCATAACTCATGGTTTCCAGAGGTTGTAGTCTATTTTTCTCATCTGTGGACCTGCTACCACTTGTGGCTATTAGAAAAAACAGAAGGGATGACAACCCACATAAAGAAAATTATGTGAACAAAGGAGTGGAGGCAGGAAGGATAAAATTCTTCACTAAGGATAGGCAAGAAGGTCAGATCATCCGGGCAGAAGGCATGTGTTCGGGAGGAAAAGGAGATAAAATTGGAAGCTGGATTGTAAAGGGAAAAAGATTTGGACTTAGTTGGTAGAGGTGAACCCAAATGTTTATTACCAAAGCTTTAATAAGGAGACAGCATTAGACAAAAATAAACAGAAGCATTCTCCAGACTATTTACTAGCAAAACCTTCCAGATTTCTCATTGAGATTCCTCATTATGAATCAAAGAGAAAGGCTGAAAATGATCAATAAAATTGGATTATCAAGTGAATTCATTTGAATGGATAATATTTAGATTTTTTTTTTGCTTCCTACTATTTTTTTCATGTTCCTAGCAAACATATGCAGATATAACTCAGTTTATACTAGAAATCAAAGTTCAATATACAAAAACATTTTCTGGGGGTGCCTGGGTGGCTCAGTTAGTTAAGCATCTGCCTTCAGCTTAGGTCATGATCTCAGAGTCCTAGAATCGAGGCCCTTGTAGGGCTCCCTGATCAGCGGGGAGTCTGCTTCTCCCTCTCCCTCTGCCCCTCCCCCTGCTTGTGCTCATGTGCTCGCTCGCTCTCTCTCTCTCAAATAAATAAATAAAATCTTTTAAAAAATACTTTCTGATCACAGGAACCCCATGCTTCCTCTCAGAAGCTCAAAATGCACATTAGCTTGTCTTCAGCTTTAACTCATAAAATATGTTATGATTTCCTTTCATTATTATTGTAATTATTGCTATTTCAAAGTAATGCCTGCTTATTGTAATCTGTCAAACAACTCGGAGAAATAGAAAGAGATGGAAATCTTCCTTCCTCCACTAACTCAATTCTACGGAGGAACCAAGGTTAACTGTTGGGCTGTTGTCCTTTGGCACTCTCTAAAATGTTCATTTTACTTTGGTTTTGTAGGTTTAAAAACAAAAAGTTCAGGCCATTAGCAAAATGCGTTGTGGTTTTGCAAAGGATGAATCTATATACTTACAAGAAAATCAATGGAAATATATCAAAAGTGATTCAAAACCTTTACTAACTTCAATTGTGAAGGAAATTTTTTCTATAAATTAAGGCTAAAAATTCAACAAATTCAGCTTCACCCACAGGGAAAACTTAGCTTTTTCTCTGTCTAATACATATAATTAATTTTAGACAGTGAATTTCCTTTGCAGAATTCTCATTCATATAGAGAATAATTGAAAATCTGTTTTTGGTGTTAAACATGTAGGAACAAAAATTTTAATTAGTTCTCCTCTGCATTGCAAACTTAGCCTTTCCTAGGTACTGAGATTACCTGATTTCTTTCTGTTCTATAATTAAACTTTCTTTCCACCTTTTGCCTTTTTTCTTGTTGTTCTACCAAAGTTTTCCAGGTATCCTCTATCATTTTCAAACTCTTCCATGTTTAGCCTTTGGACCCCACTGCATGCTCTGCACTTCATTGGATATGGTCCTGCCTCTTTTGCTTCTACTCCACCCCAGCATAGAACCACCCCAATGACTGGGAGGAGTCTCGGACTCAGCAGGTGGCAATACTTCATGTTGGTGAGCTCACAGAACCCCTGTCTCCATTTTCCCATCATTAAAATAATAACTGCATTTATCGACTTCAGAAAGTTGTTGTAAGGCTTACATAAAGTAGAGTCCAGAAGATCTGTAGACCAAAAACCACCTCTCTCCTCTACCTTCAACTTACATAGTGGTTAAGAACATAGACTTTCAAGTTGACCTGACTAGTTCTATCTTTTTCCAGGTGCGTGATCTTGGGCACATCATATCCTTTCTGTGCCTTAATTTCTTCATCTGCAAACTACAGATAAAAACATACCCACCACATATGGTTGTTATAAGGATTAAATGTGATAATATTTGGATCCAGCGGTCCCACTTCCAGGTACATATCCAAAGAAAATATCTCAAAGACACATCTGTACTTCCATGCTCATTATAGCATTATTCACATAAGTCAAGATATGTAAATGAGAGAGGTGTCTGTCAACAAATAAATGAATAAATATATCACATGTATGATGGAATATATATATATATATATATATATATATATATATATAGTGGAATATACATGTAGATAATGGAATATTACTCAGCCTTAAAAAAGGAAGAAAATCCTGCCATTCGTGACAACATGAATGAACCTGGAGGCCATTATGCTTCTCTCTCTCTGCCTCTCTCCCTCTGCCCCTCCCCACTGCTCGTTCTCTCTCAAATAAGTAAATAAAATCTTAAATAAATAAATAAATAAAATTAGAGGGGAAAAAGAAGAGATTGTTAAGACTAATAAAACAGCAAGACTCAAAGGTATGCTGTCTACAAAAGACATGTTGTATAAGGATTTAGGTAGACAAAGATGAGGAATAGACAAAGATATACATGCAAATAATAAGCATAAGAAAGCAAGATGAGGTACACTAAAAAATAAGGAGTATTAGCATAGTTTTATAATTATTTGAGGAACAATTATCAGGAGGACATAACATTCATAAACGTGTATGCAACTAATAACAGAGCTTCAATTATATGAAGCAAAGACTGAAAAAACTAAAGGGATAACTAGAAAATTCCACTATCATAATTGGAGACTTAAAAAAATCCCTCTTTCAGAAATGGTTAGAATAAGTAGACAAAAAATAGTAAGGATCTAAAACAGCCTTCCCGAGCTAGAGTTGTACAAAAAAACTTAAGCACTTAAGAAATGATTTGAAAAACTATTTTTTTTCAGGTTTTCCAAAGATGGCATATAACTAGCACCATTCCAGATCCTTACAATGGATGCATTAGATATTATGACTTCTCTGCAGAACCCCAATTACAAAGAGTTGATACAGAAGATGTGAAAAACATCATTTATTAACTTGACCTAATTGGCAATTATAGATGGAACATTTATACCTAAAAATGGCTTGGGGTGGTAGTTACACAGTTTTATACATTTTTGGAAACTCATCAACCTATACACTTAAAATAAGTGCATTTTATTATATGTAAATTACATCTTGATACATTTCAGTGGGGAAAAAAACCATAAGGAGATTCTATGACCCATCCACCAGAATGTCTGAAATGAAGGAGTCTGACAATAACAAGTAATGGTGAGAACGTGGAACAACTTCAACTTCCATATACTGTTGAAAGGAATACAAAGATACAACTACTTTGGAAAACTGATCAGGAGCTTCTAGTAAAACTAAAAGAGGACTTCCCTATGCCTTTCCATTATACTTCTGGGCACATAATTAAGAGAGATGTTTCCATAGGTCCACAAAATAGTATGTTCAAGAATGTGCATAGCAGCTTTATTCACCATAGCCAAAAAATAAGGGCAGAACCCAAATGTTCATCAACAAGTAAATGGATAAACAAATGGATACAATACAAAAAATAACAAACTCTCAATACACATAATAACATTGAATGAATCTCAAAAGCATCTTATTAGGGGGAAAAAAAGCCAAACACATGAAAAGATGCTCAACATCACTTGTCATCAGGGAAATGCAAATCACAACCACAATGAGCTATCACCTCACACCTGTTAGAATTTCTAAAATAAAAAACACTAAGAAAACAACATGTACTGGCCAGGATGTAGAGAAAAAGGAATCCTCTTGCACTGTTGGTGGGAATGCAAACTGGTGCAGCCACTGTGGAAACCAGTATGGAGGTTCCTCAAAAAGTTAAAAAGAGAATTGCCCTATGATCCAGCAATTGCACTACTGGGTATTTACCCCAAAAATACAAAAACACTAATTCAAAAGGAAACGTGCACCCATATGTTTATAGCAGCATTATTTACAATAGCCAAGATACGGAAGCAGCCCAAGTGTCCATTGATTAATAAATGGATAAAGAAGATGTGGTGTATACACACACACACACACACACACACACACACTAGAATATTACTCAGGCATAAAAAGGAATGAAAGCTTGCCATTTGCAACAACATGGATGGAGCTAAAGAGTATCATGCTAAACAGAATTAGTCCAAGAAAGACAAATACTGTATGATCTCACTCACATGTGGAATTTAAGAAACAAAGCAAATGAGCAAAGGGAAAAAAGAGAGAGAGAAAAAGACAAACCAAGAAACGGACTCAACTACAGAGAACGAACTGATGGTGACCAGACGGGAGGCGGGGGGGATGTGTGAAACAGGTGAAGGGGATTAAGGAGGGCACTTGTGATGAGCACTGGGTGATGTACGGAATTGCTGAATCACTGTATTGTACGCCCGAAACTACTATAACACTATGTTCACTGGAATTAAAGAAGAGAAGGAAACAAAGTCAGATACAAGTTTCCCCTTCATATATGTTCAAAGACAGGTAGAACTATTACGTGGTAATAGAAGCCAGAATAACGGCTGCCTCTGGAAACGGAGGATTGACTGAAAGAAGTGGTACGAATGAGCCTTCCTAGATGATGGAAATGTTCTTTCTTGATCTGGGTGACGGTTACACGGATGTGCACCCACCTACCAGTACAAATGAGATTTGTTTACTATTCTATATGTAAATTGCATCTCAGTGTTTTTAAAAGATTAAATGGTATAATTAAGTTAAATCATGAAACCAGCCTGACGTGTGCATGATGTTTAATAGATTATACCTATTACTGTTATTCCTAACTTAAATACCTGCTACTAACATCTGCTCAGCAAGTGTAACTATACACACTTGGAAATGTAAGCTAAAACGAACTGAAAAAGGAAGGCACATGTGATTTAAGAAAGGAAATTGTTAAGGGCAATTTCACGAAAGTGTGACACTGAAAAAAATGCAAAAGTTATAGAGCCCATACCCTATAAATGGCTAGATGAACTTCATAAAATGTTCATAAATTACTTAGCCATTGGAGTTTTCAAAGTCTTCCACTTAGAAAGCAACAATTACAGCATAGTGCTTTTTTACAAACATTTTAAAGGCACTAGAAAAAAAGAGATTTATTTTAAGAAAATAAATGGGTTAAGATTTAGGTCAAAATCCCATAATGATTTGTGTTTGTCCTTAATTTGCTCCATGAAAAAAGCTGCTTTGAGAATCTCAACATCCTCTTGGGATGCCCTTACTCCCAGCCTCTCTGCAGGAATACAGGCTGGTTTAGCAATGGAGGACTGAGTCCTGTCTGGGCAAAAGAACAAGGAAAGCTTGTGGGCGTTCTCGAGGGCACAAGTACGCAGGTCTTATAAACACAACTTCTGGATGGGAGAGGGATAAAAAACAGTTTATAATAGTAGCCTTGTTAGTACGTAAGAAGAAAAAGAAGAGTTTGTGATTATTATGTTAAAAAAAAAGTGCTTTAAGATGAAAAAATACAAAAGTAAAATAGGCAAGGTGCAGTAAGAAGCACATGACACCTTCTCAATAGGGAAGGACTAAATGGAGAGCCAGCAAATTTTAGGGCTTAGGCTTTTTTGCTTTTGTAAGTCTCCCCATAATCTCCTTCAGTTCTCCACCAGAGAAAACTAGCCATTCATTGATTTACATACGCTTTTGTTCAATGAATGTTTTGAACATCCTTTTGTGCCAAGCGTTGTTATGGGCCATAGAGATGTAACAGCGAGAATCAGACTTCAGGGAACATAAAGTTTTCAAACAAGAAAAATGAGCCAGGTATTCACAAGCGAGTTGCTATCACCAGGTTTCTGAATACAGAGTTGCTGATATGATCCTTACTTGCCTCACCACGTCAATCAGCAGATATTGTGACTAAGTGACGGTCAAAACCTCTATCCTTGGAGAAGGAACAACCCTGTTTTACCCTGTGAATGTGGAATGGGAAAGAAACTATGGAATAATAGGGTGGGATGAGGGGAACCTCTCGAGTTTTCAACTAGAGCAATCCATTGCTTCCATGAAGACCTGGGGGGTGGGGGCGCGGGGAAGGAGGAAAATCCCTACCCAGGGCCACAGTCTACCTCATGGCCAGATTCTTGTGATACAGAGGATCCTGGGCAACCCTTCTAGTATGTGATGCTTTGATTCACAATCTTTTTGAATAATGTACAGTGTATTCAGGGGTGTGAGTCACCCCATTAAGGCCTTCTTAATTTTCACTCTTCATATTTCCATTATCAAAACTGTAGAAACACATATCAGACCCAGAGCAGAACCCCATAAACTTTACTAACCATGACCATATTTCACACTTCCAGTTCTAGCTGATTTCAAATACACTGCAGCAATGTCTTAAAATATTCTCTAACCATGGTTCAGTCGTGCTCCCTGGTCAGCTCAGACTGACGATACAAGGCATTGGGAATAACAGCTCACCTGAGAAATAACAGTATTTAACACTGATTAAATGTTTATGGTAAGCCAGCCTCTGTTCTAAATGCGTTCACGGAGAATAACAAATTGAAGCCTCCCGACAACACTGTAAGGAAGGTTCTACTGATTTACAGATGAAGAAACTGAGACTCTCGAAGTTCAATCAACTGGCCCAACATTGCACAATTAGGAAATGGTAGCCCACAATTTGAACCGAAAGCAACTCCAGATACTATGCTCTCAGGAGACTGCTGGTTAGCTCCTGATCTGAACTGGGCAGCATCTGAAGGACCTGTCTGAGGATGACTAATGTGCTACTTTCCTACCCAGCCCACTGCTGCTTTAAAACCTTCCAAACGTTATTCTGACGATGAGTCAGTTACATGGGAGCCAACACAGAGAACCAATTAGAGGTTATAGGAAAACTATATTGTTTTCTCTTGCTGAAAAAGTAATGAGTCCTCCTAGAGTACTCAGATTCATAGACAGAAAATAGAATGGTGGTTGCCAGGGACTGGGGGTGGGGAGAGTGGGGAGCTACTGTTAAATGGATAGAGTGAGTTCTCGAGATGGATGGCAGTGATGGTTGCAATATCACGACACTGTACACTTTAAAATAGTTAAAATGATAAGTATTACATAATGTGCATTTTACCACAATTTAAAATGATATTTTAAAAAGATAATCATGGGGAAAAGTTAAATAAGTAATGAATCCTCCCGTTGCTTTAGTAAATGGGGGGCACCTGGGTGGCTCAGTTGGTTAAGCGGCTGACTTCGGCTCAAATCATGATCCCAGCGTCCTGGGATCGAGCCCCACATTGGGCTCTCTGCTCAATGGGGAGCCTGCTTTACCCTCTCCCTCTCCCCACCGCTCGTGCTCTCTCTCTCTCTCAAATAAATAAATAAAATCTTTTAAAAAATAATAATAAATTACCAAATGGGTTAATATATATTCAAGGATTTTTCTGATACATCTTATTAGAATTTGTCAAGCTTTATTTTGTTCTCGAAGACATAACAAGTTCAGTTAATATTTATGGATGCTAAACAAGGATATTATAAGGATGCAGTTGTGCAATCAACCCATATTCAATCAGAACTGGTTAGTGTTTCTCCATATCATAAATTGCTACTACAGTAAGACATACAACCAAAGTAAAATTTAATCACCTTATACATGAACTTGACATTGTAGATTCCCTGCATCAATTAAAAATTAAAAGGGCTTATAGTTTGCATTTTTTTGTATGGTGTTTATAAAAGCACTAGCTTTGTGATTCCTAATGGTTTCTCTACGTCTGTGTAATCAATACTGTGGACGACCATTACCTTAAAGATAAGTTCAGTGAAATATGATTTTAATATTAAGACATTACATTTGCAATGGAGTGCTATTATCTCTGAAAGTGTTTTACATTGATTCCCTCTTTCTGTATCTGCATTTCACTTAACAGCATCACCATGCACCCACGTGTTCAAGCAAGGACCAGAAATAATTTTTAAGTCTTTCTCATCTCCAATTTCTGTCCACTGTACTTCATGAAATCTCTCCATCCCAAACCCTCTTGCTATTCACTGCCACAGTTCTGGCCTCACCATGTCTCCTGGGACTGCCCTGGAAGCCCCCTAACGCACTTCCCACCCCCCCCCACCTTCCATGTTTGCCAGAGTGCCTGCTTAACGCCAATCGGAAAGAGCTCCTATCTCGATGAGAAACCTCAAATGATTCTCCACGATCAAAAGAGAATAAAACTTGAAGTTCTTAGTGTGGCATCAAGTGTTTCACAGCCTGCTCCCTCTCCACCCTTCCCTCATCCCTCCCCTTTGCCATAGAACCACTTGTCCCTATCCCCTCGCACCAGCTTTACAAGTCAATTCATTTGTACTCACTGAACCCTCTCCCTAGGAAGTCTTCCCCCACCTTTTCCCAGCATGTGACATTCTTCTAGATCCAGAGAGAGAAGCAGTTCAGGCAGGTGCCACAGACAATTCTATAGAGCACATGCTAGAGGAGAAAAATTCCCTAAAGCCCAGCATTATACGTGCAGCACTATCGTAGATTAGGAACAGCAGTCGTTGGAACGATAAACATAGAGTTGATGAAGGCTCTTTATATAAAAATCTGAACTTGGAACAATTGCAAAAAACCTGAGAACTCTCTATAATAGCAACCTTGATGTCCGTATGCCATCAGTCAGGGGCGGGCCATTAAGGGTCATGAACCAGGTTGGGATACAAGAGAAGTCAGGGACATGGCAGCACAAGGAACCTGGAAGAAAGAATCAGGACCAGAACTTTGACATCTTTCATACCCCTCCTGGCTACAGGGTCACTGGTGCTTTTCTGAGGAAGGAGAAATAGAGTGACCCAATGGATAAATCCTGGCCCAGCTTTGCTTCTCTCCCTTCTCATTTTCACACATGGCAGACATCATTCATGAAGGCCAGCATTCTTTTCCATGGCATTCTGCTCATCTCAGCACCCACGTATGAGTTGGGGCATGCACACGTCCACACACACACACACACACACACACACACACGCATCTGCCACTTAGTTCTTGAGGTGCTCAGTCCTCATCCCAGAGCACCTACTCAGACACCTTTCTACCTAGTTTTCCTCAAATATTTCCAACCAAGCAAGCATCACAGAAAAGGAAGAGAAGTGTGTATCCCAAGGGCCTGTGAATGCAACCTAGATGCATGATGCAGGAAGTTTAAAGCCTCACATTTGTCAACTGCATGTGAATTTCCTCCCTAATGCATCCATTTATTTTGTAATAAAAACCAATGTTTTAAAAGGCTTACTACTGGAGAAAATTGACTTTGTCTAGTCTGGCTTTGAGTGCCCTTGGTACTTAGCCAGGTGTCTGCACACCTGCTTGTGATACACAGTCTGCCCAATTCTGAAAACCATACGTGCTCTCATAGACCCAGTCACTTTAAGGAGGCTGATTTTGCTGTGAACCGGGAATAATCCAGAGGCTTAAAGACAAATGGAAATAAAGAGCTCTGTACCCTTTCATCACTATTCTAGAAACCTAGAGTCTGAAAGACTCTAAAAAAAAGAGGATTCCTTTTTGAAAAAGCAAGAAGGGAGAAATGTGGTTTTAAATAAGGCTGTTCTTTCTGAATGGTCTTCCCCATGCCTTATCTTGCTAATTTCTCATCTTTTAAAAGTCAGTTTCAGAACGACTTGCAGCAAAAAGCTTTTTCCAACCTTCCTTTTCTGTTAAGATGCTTGACATGGCATTCTGTACATAACTTCTATCATAGTTCTCCACAATAAAATATAATTGTTGCCTTATTTATCTCTTTCATTAGACTATCAGTTTCTTGAGAAAGAGTTTTTTAAAAACACTCTTAAATTTTTAAAAACAACACTTAGCATAATACAAGGCATGTAAGTGTATAATAATGAATATTTAGTTCCCATCCTTCATCATGGCCCTCATGAGCACTACTTAATAAGATATTTTTGTCTACCAACAGCATTTTAAGGAACATAATGATTAATCAATGTTTCCATTTTACTAATCAAAGACATTTTTTCTGACCATGCCATAAAAATAACAAGTAGAAAATGTTTCTCAGTATTAAAATGACCTGTTCACTTAGACTGCTGGTGTTTCGGTTTGCTTTAACTAAAGATACAAAGCCCCAATATTAAAAATGTATGTGTCCATTTAAAGTCATTCACATGTGCATAACAAACCCCCGTTTTTATTGCAAAATCCTGGAATCCTGAGACAAAAGGAATACAAAGAAAATTTAAAGTAATCTAGTTCAACTTCCCACTTGAAAATAAGCCTCCTTGTAAACATCCCTGAAAAGAGATCATGCAGTCTCCTCTCGAACCTTCCATAGAGAGAATGCCCTACTTCATGCTACATTTACTTCTGAGCAGGTCTAGGTGCTGAACCCACAGACTGTTGTCACTTGAAGAGACAGCATCATACACAGGCAGGCCCGAGGAGAGCTGGAGGAAGCTGGCACAGATCGCCCAAGCTGGCAGTCAGGAAGCGGGCCCAGGACCTGAATTTATTCACAAATCCCATATGAAGACTTTTAGCCAGGCCATCTCTGCCGGGCCCAAACCTGTTTTCAAGCCCCATGTCTGTGGAGTCTCTTTTATCTCAAGTAAATGCCCAGATTTCAAAGGGCAAGAATTGAATTGAAAAGGCGGTAATGTCTTGCTACCCGCAAACTAGTGAAAGATTAACTCACCGTTGTTATTCCTATTATTAATAGAAAATGAGGATCTGACCTGTAATGGTCTGCACCTCAATGCCACATCTGCTTTCTGAAGGCTGAGCGGCCAGGTGAGCCGCCAGGTGCTAAGAAGGAACTGTTAATGACAACTGTGTCAAACTCATCTCGGTGCAAACTACTGCATTTTATTATGTAAATCCCCAGGATAACTGAACACCTTATCAAGGGCATCCACTCAATTAATTTAAAAACGTTAACAGAATTCATTTATCATCATTTTTAATCATAACTGCCAAGAATTTTTTTTTCTTTTTTAAGTTAGCACTCTAGAGTTTTTAAAGAAATTCAAAGTGGTAGGACATAGGACATTTTTTTGCTGATTATTCTTGTAACTCATATAAACAGGAGTAATAATTCACATTGTAATTGATCTAATAGTGGTCACATGAGTTATATGTAAAAGATCCAAGTCCTACTTCTAAATTCGAATTGTCATTGATTCTGTGAACACTGAAAGCTTATGAGAATGTGCTATGGCCCCAATATGGTATTAAGATCTTTTTACGTAAGCAAAGAACGAAATAAATCATCAAATGATGAAATTCTGACTGCTGTGTTCGATCCTCTGCTAGGGTTTATAGACTACTGGAGACTTGACACCCGTCTCGAGGGGCTTTCATCTAGACAAGGAGAAAAAAACATTCATGTACTTGATGCAGTATGAACGAGTACACATACTTAAACCATCATTAATGAAAGGATAGGGAGGACCCCAAATCCTTAGCTGGCTATTTCAGCAGACCCCCCCAAAAGAATGTGGTTTAAATAAACATTCCTGAAAATGCATATGTGTCACCAGCTACGACTTGAGCCCCAACATCTGGTCCCCTCTCCTAATCAGCCTTGTGGGATCTCACTGGAAGACTCCTGTTCTATGTCTAATTTCTGGCCCTGGCTGGAAGCAAATACAGGGACTTATGAAAATTAGTGGTCACGGCTGCTCAGATCAACCAAGTGACAGTGCAGTTTTCTGCTAGCTATTCAATAGGCCACTGATACGAAAGCTAACCTACGAAGATACAGAAAACGTGTGTCACACGCTGCCTGTGTCGCCCCATGAGCTAAATACATGTTAACTTTCACTTTGTTCTGTTTCCTCTCTTTTTCTTAACTACCCCATTTCTCAATCAAGGTATAGAATACATTTTTATACTTGAGCGTGGTAAAGGAAAACCAGTTAATTCTCTGAATTGCTTCCTAAACTACAGCACTTGTGAACCTCAGGGCTGGTTGTGCAGAGAAAAGTTTACAAATAATCCCTTATTTCTGAGAGAAAACTCTGAGCTAATTTTTTCTCCATTTAGATAAAGCTAATGTAAAGCCTTTGGAAAATCCCCAGATGGAAGAAGGAACACTTTGGCCCCCAGGCCTGATTCAGCCCACTACTTGATTTCATTCGGCCTGCAGGTGAGAAAGCTCTGAGCAGCCCAGCACAGAACACCCCAAGCTTCTACCCCTGAGCCCCAGGGACCTGCTGAGGTCACTCCACTTAGGAAAAGTCTCTAAACAATAAAAAAGATGCAAATTATAATTTCAGAGGAAAGTAAGGCCAAGAACCCCAATTCTAGAATTTAGGAAAGCTTTGCTACCTAACTCTCTTTTCCTCTTTTTTTTACAAATCCATATATATATTCCCCCGCCTTTCCTCCCCATTAGTCTACTTGTGTCCGTTCCAAGGGTCAAGCTTCCTTCCTCCATCACCATCCCCCTCCTTCTCCCCCTCCTTCTCCACACCTCATCAGAGATGTGGCTTTGGCCTTTCTCGGAGTTGACTTTTGTAAAATAAGGATCACTAGATAAACGACATCAGTGCTTCATCCATTCTAAAGCACTTAAGGAAGGTTAGTGATTATTATGCAAATGAAAAAAATTAATAGGGAATTAAAAACAATAATAAGAATGGCAAACATTTATAAGGTCCTCACTAAGTGTCAAGCATTACAAATATTTCATTGACCCCTCAAACCACTCACTATACAAGGTTGGCACTAAGAATTGTGCAAAGAAGATGAGATGGTAAGTTTTTTCTCTTGCAAACACTGTTTTTATATATTTTTTGAAGATTTATTACTTGAGAGTGCACAGACATGCAGGGTGGGGGAGGGGCAGAGGGTGAGGAGAGAGAAAGAATCTCAAGCAGATTCCCTACTGAGCCCAGAGACCGGCTTGATCCCACAACCCTGAGATCATGACCTGAGCCTAAATCAAGAGTCAGACGCTTAACTGAGACACCCAGGTGCCCCTGTTTTTATAATTTTTTTTAAAGATTTTATTTATTTATTTGACAGAGAGAGACAGCCAATGAGAGAGGAAACACAAGCACGGGGAGTGGGAGAGGAAGAAGCAGGCTCCTAGCAGAGGGGTCTGATGTGGGGCTCGATCCCAGAACGCCAGGATCACGCCCTGAGCCGAAGGCAGACGCTTAACAACTGCACCACCCAGGCGCCCCCCTGTTTTTATAATTTTAAAACAAGGCTCTGGAATTAAATATTTCCATATGACTAAGGAAATCAACTGAATTAAGTTCCATTTAACTCATACACAGTCCTCTGCTGATTTCTTTTTTCCCCCGGCGAGCCAGGGCCCTTCATAGAAGAAAATGAGTTCTAGGCTCTTGTTTTCAACCTATGTGTCAATTATCCCTTTTATGAACTGAAAACTGACACTTCACAAGATTCATTATACAAGGTGGCATTTCAATATCAAATCAATATCTAGAAGACATTTTCACACAAACGATCACAGGGGAAACCAATCATTACTTCTTAAGTGACACAGTTAAAGGTTGACCTTGATGTCCCCAGTCTGACAGAATGGCAGAGCTTTTTTGTTAACAAATTGGTGGAGATTTCATTTAGGAACCAATGTTCCTGGAAGTTATTATAATGGTTAAATAAGTAGTGAGCACAAAGCACAGTACTATACCTAAAAAGAAAAAAAAAAGGTAACACAAATGGCCTGACAGCCCACCACAAACTGTTTCCTACTCCTAACACACGTTTACCTTCAAGACAGGATATTTCTGGGGCTTGTTTCTCTAGAAAGTACATTTCCTCTCTTTAAAACAAATTTTTAAAAACTGTTCCACATTTATAGAAACAAAACGGATTCTTCTGAGACTTCTGATATGCAAACATCCAAATTATAAGCTACCAGGCCTTTAAAAGATTATGCAATTTCTAGGAAAAGGTACTAGGTGTTTGTTCTTTTTCACATTTCTGGTGAAATAAAATAGAAAGACTTTAACACTGTGGATTTGATTAAAAAAATAAACTCATTCAAGTTCAATTCTGAAAATGCAAACATGCTGGGTTGCAATTTACCCTTGTGTTATCAATAACAAAAGGTTTGATAAACAAATAATAGTAGGGGCCACTCCAATATTTCCTAGATTATAGTGCTTAGGGGCCACAGGCTGGCTGGAGGCAGAGCCAGGTGACTTATTTTGAAGCTGCCCTCGAGCAGGAATCACCCTGATTTTACTTTGATGATGTATTCAGACACAAATTAAAGTAGTACAGAATTTTTAAAAATCCTATGCACACTTTACATAAAACTGAGAAAACATCACTGTCCACATCAGAGAGTATCTGTTTGTTTGTTTGCTTATTTACTGTAGCATTAGGTGGCTGGTGGGCATAGCAGGGGGAGAAGTAACATCTTCTCTTACCCCTTCCCCCAAACATCTCCTGATCATAACAGTAAAGGGATGTTGCCTTAAGTAACAACTGGTTCCAAAACCTTTAGCAATGACGAAAGTGTACACAGAAGTTACAGCACCCACAAAAGCAGCAGATGAACAAATGATACCTCACTTATCTGGAGACTGAAGATTTACCTAGAGCTACCATCTAGCTGTCCCCACAGAGGCTGTGACTTGCTACTGGCCACTGGACGAGCGGAGACTGGAATCTGGCATGGCGTCTCCAAGTCCACACTCTCTCCCACTTCGTCATAGCCGGTTTAGAAAGAGCATGGCTTGGTAACCCTTCGAGAGACACAAATGCAGTTCTAGCATATTCTTGAAACTAACGGAACAGCATTTACGGAATACAGACCTTTTCCTCAATACAGACTGTTCTTCCTCATAATCTGGCTACATTGTTATTCTACTGCATTTATTTTTATATTCTGGTTTTGCATTTAGGTGCCACCTACTCATACCTAGTATATACCTTGTACACACACACATCTAGAGAGTGCTTACTAAATATTTGTTGAATAAGTGAACGGATGATTCACTGAGATTTTACTGAATTGTAAAACTAGTGCCCTTGTATAAACAGTGATCTCTAAGAGGTTATCCAGAATTATCAATTTCTAAGAGTTGTAAAGTTATTTAATTCCTCCATCCATAAAAGGCTTCTGAAAAAATCCCAGAATTGGTGTGCAAACTGGTGTTTATAAAATGCATTTTCCTGGGCAGAAATCACAAAGCTCTCATCAGACTCTATGGGGGGGGTCTATGAACCTGAAAAGATAAAAAATTACTAACCCAATGTATCCCCTCTATTGTATCCCCTCTATTGTATAAATGACCAGAACAGCTACGCTTACATACCTCCGTGACAAGAAACTCATCACCATATGGGGCAGTCCTGGCTACTTTCATATTTCATAGCGTAACTTCCGACTGACCACAACTCCATCCTCCAGAGTCACACAGAATGTATCCAGTGCCTGTGCCACTGGACTGTTCTTCATGTATTTTTAGAGAGCTGTCATAACCCATCCTATCTTCCCTTATGCAGGCTGCAAATCCTCAGTTCTTTCAGAGTCAAGGTTTCTGCTACCCTCTGCACCATCTCCATTCCGGCACTCTCAGTGCACTCAGGATGCCACCTAGCCACATGGGTGGCCACCACCTCCCCAGCACCCCCCCACCCCCATTCTGGCCGAAACTGCATACCTCTGCTAAACAGAGACCAATCATCACCTTGGGGACAGCTGGTTGACCCCACTGACTTGGGGTTAACTTCTAGTTAACTAAGACTCCTCTATTTTTTTCTTTATATGTGTCGCAGTTTCCCCATGACCCTCCCGTCCTGATTTTTAGTCATTAGTTTGAGGATCCCATTGCAACATTTTACGACTGTCCCATCAAACCTCCACTTTTAAATGCAACTGTTTCTTTCAGTGAGGTTCCTATGGACTCTCAAGTTCTATCAATCCACATTTTAGCTACCTTCCCCCTCACCTAGCCTCTCTCTTTCACTCTAGTTCAGATAGGCTTTCATACAGGGTGATGCCTTATGAGCATGCAACTTGTACTAGAGAGGTCATAAAATAGATGTTGCATGAGAAAAGCCCAAAACAGGCAAGGGTGGGCTAATTAAGAGCACAGACTCTAGAGCCAAATCTCATGGCTGCCACTTACTAGTGCATGACTTGAGGCAAGACACTTAACCTCTATCTCCACTTACTCGTCTGTAAAATGGGATAGATAACTACACCTGCTTCACTGAGTAGTTGTAACAGTGAAATGTAAGGAGCCCAGAACACATTGTAGGTGCTACATAAGTGCTTGTTAAATAAATACTTTAGCTAATATGTGCATATATTTAGTTACCTAAGTATGAGAGGGTCAGAAACTAGTGGGTACTGTAAACGCAGAAAACAGCTCAAGGACTTAAAATAGTGCTCTTGGGTTCTTCTCCCTACAGCCCACATCTAGACCAACACAGCTTAGACTTGATCTACTTAGCAAAGCCGAGGCACACACCTCTCAGTCTGTTTCCACTGTGGTCTGTCTTTTCACATGAACACCCAGGGAACATTGGAGAAAGGGAACGAGGCCCGGTAAACATGCCTGAGCTACGGAGCTGGAAGGGTTTCATTATTCATTCACTTTTATTTTCAGTCTATTTTCTCTCTGTTGTTCAGATTGGTCATTTCTGTTGTTTATCTGCAAGCTGACCCGTTCCTCCCTCTATCCCTTCCATTCTACTGTTCAGCTCACCCATTGAATTGTTGTGTTTTTTTCTCTTCTAAGTCTTTCAGCGATTGTATTTGTCAGTTCTAAAATTTCCCTTTGGTTCTTCATTATATCTTCTATTTTTTTCACTGAAACTTTCTATTTCCTCACTGGGACTTTCCATTTTATTACTTGTTTGAAGTGTGTTCATAATTGCTTATGGAAGCATTCTTGCGATGGCTGCTTTAAAATTCTCGTCAGGTAATTCCAACATCTGTGTCATCTTGGTCTTGAATAGCCCTTGTCATTTACATTCAGATCTTCCTGGGGTTTGGTATGACAAGTGATTTTCAATTACAATCTGGACATTTGGGGTGTTTCGTTATGAGATTACAGATCTTACGTAATGCCACACTAACAGGGAAGAAGAGTGCCGCCTTATTACCCCCGGGGCAGGGAGGGGGGTGGAGTTTAGGTTCTCCACTGAGTCTCATTACCAGTGAGCAGTGTTAAAACGCCTGCCTCTCCACTCAGCTTCCTCTGACACCACACTAGCTGGAAGGCTTATTAGGTCCGAAGCCTTGCCATACTGGGTGGAAGTCCAGGCTTCCCACATGGTGTCCACTGGCACTAGGATTGTGGTGGGGGAGTTGTTGGGGTGCCTCTTACAGCTTCACAGGGGTTGAAGTCTAGGCTCCCTGCTTGGCTTTTGCTGGTGGGATAGGGATTGGGGCCAGCAGTTTATTTTGTGGTGTTTGGCTGGAGCAGAGAAGTTAGTGTCAAAAAGTTCTCAGCCTTGCTAGGCTGCTCCTTTCCTGGTCATCTGGCTGGAGAGAACAGGCTTTCTTGTAGGTGCTTTTTGTCTGTGTGCATTGGCCCTTCCCAGTTGCTGGCTTCTACCATACCCAGTCTGAACTAGATGAGGGGAAAAGAAAACCCAGAGAACTCACTGTACGTCCTTTCTCAGGTCCCAAGTTCCCTAGTAAGTCTGCCTTCTTCTCTCCACCTTTCAGAGTCTTTTTATGTTTATTTTATATACAATGTTCAGGCATTTTGGCTATACTTAGCAGGAGGATAAAGAAAAGTGTCTTGGCTCCATCTTTCCAGAGGCATTAGTCTATTTATAAACGACTTTAACGTACAGAGCTGTAAGACTATCCGGCAGATACGCAAGAGCCCACAGGACCAGTTGATTTAGTCTTGCAGGGGGGGTGGGGGGTGGGGATAGGTAGTGGCAGGAGCTGACTTTCACTGTCAAACCCTCTTTGGTGACAGAAGCAGCCTCTTCCAGACCAACTCCCACGTATACCTACAACAGCTTCCTACATTCATTGCCCTTCCGGCTGCTGTCTGCACTCACTCCAGCTGCCCCCCATGGGCGCACCTCAGCCCTGCTCCAGTCACTGACCACTCATTAGGACCTGAGGAATGAGGCAGGTCCCCACTCCAACTGCACTCCCCGGAGCCAAAATGTCTTCCAAAGCGCTTCACCAGAATGGACTTCTCCCCGCCCCCATTCTTCCCTGCTCTCCTGCCACTCCCTGCTGAGATTTGGCTGAGGTCCAGGTAAGCACAGCAAGCATTTTCTATTAAAAAGCCTAAGACTAAAGTAGCATGACTTTTTCTCCATCTTTGTTCTCCTAGACCGTTCTTCTGCATCTGACAGTGTGCTGACCAGGCTTCCTATTAATAGCACCTTCCAGATAATTAGTTATTTGCAATTTGCATTTACTTCCCCATGTTACTTCATTTTATCTTCATGATACACGTCCTTAAGATAGCCAGGACAATAGTATCAGGCCCATTTTATATATGAAGAAACTGAGACGTAAAGCAGATTTGCCCACATTGACATTATATTAGGTGCCAAAGCCAAGACAAGGTAAACCTCTCAGGGGCAGCTAGGTGGCTCAGTGGGTTAAGGGTCCAACTCTTGATTTTGACTCAGGTCTTGATCTCAGGGTCCTGAGACTGAACACCATATTGGACTCCCCGCTCAGTGGGTAGTCTGTTTGTCTCCCTCTCCCCCTGCTCATGTGCTCTCTCTCTGAAAAAAATTAATAAATCTTTAAAAAAAGAAATGTGCTTTCTCAGTCAGAGCTCATTCTCTACCATGCCGTCTTGGCTTCCATGATACTCTAATAATAAGAGTAATTGCCATTTGAGCTGCTCCCCTACTTGTGTGCATTCTCTCTCCCTCTCAAATAAATAAATAAAATCTTAAAAAAACCCAGTAATTACCATTTGATTGCCAGACCCTCTACAAGACCCAGTACCATATATACTACTATGGAATCTGAGGCTCAGGGAAGTTCAAAAACTTGCCTAATGCCACTCAGCTAGTAAGAGGCAAGGAGCCCGTGCTCCGTTCTTGGCCCTTTGGTCTTCCCACACAACATACTCTCTTTCAAAAATCTAATTTATTCTATGACTTCTCTTGTAACCTTCTAAATCTATATCAACAATCCTGCTTTCAACTCTAAAATCCATTCCTTTATCTTCAGTGCCAAGGGGAGATTTCCAGTCAAGGGGCTTATCATCCTTTCAAGCCCCACATGACTAAAAATGAATCCGTGATCTTCCTTCTTTAACCAGTTCCCCCTCCCTACCTCCCTAGAACATCAACATCCTCCCAGCCACAGGACACGGAACTTTAGAGTTGACTTACTCCTTTCCTCACACCCTATATCTTGTCAGTCACAAAGTGCTATTAAATATTACCAGGAAGCTGCTCATCCTTTTTTCCTCTTTCTTCCCATGGCTATTTATTCAAGGCCCTGATGCTGCCAGTGGGTCAGCCTTCCCCACTAAGTTCATCCTCTATGCCACCGTCTGACCAATCCTCCTTACCACAGTTTTATAATATTACCTCCCCCACCCATAAACCTGCAAAGGTCCCAGAATCCATACACAAGGAGTCTAGAGTCCCGTGAGTAGCTTTCAAGCCCCCCAGAATCTGTCTCCCCTCACCCAGCCGGACAGGTTAAACCAGCCTAGTCACTGGTCATCCCCAAGTCATCACCCATGTTTCTCCCCTCACCCAAACTGTCTTTCAGGTCACTTCTGCTCATTCCTGTTCTGTCTATCCTTTAGGTGTGTCACACTCCACCTCCTTCAAAAGACCAGGAACTCTGGGACCCATAAAACCACGGAATGTGCGTAGCACTTAGCGCTTGTACCATCCGTCTAAGCAGCAGGCTGTATTCTGACTTACTGACCTTTGTTTTGTGTGAGTTAGTCTAACCTCCCAACTAGACAGTAAGCTCAGAAGAACGGGGAAAGGGGACATAGCTCATGTCCTCAATTCCCCACAGCTCCTAGCAAAATACCAAGCATATGGGGGAGAGTCAATACATTGGTGCTTCCTGAAGTTTTAATATGCATCTGGCAGGCTTGTTTCCCTAGTCTGAAGTCTGTGGATTACCTCATGTGATCCTGAAGCAGACAGTCTACAGACCACATTTTCAGAAGTCCTAATTTTTCAGGATCAGTTGCAAAATTCATGCCAAAGATAGACGTGACATTGGTTTTTATTCTTATGCTCAGCAACTAGATCAGCCGTAACTTGAACACACACAATTCTTTGTTATTCAAGAGTTGTTTTTTGAAAATGCATAAAGATTTGCTAAGCCTAAAACAAAATTCTAGGTCTAGGTATTTTTTAAAGATATGATATATTCAACAAGTTCCCCACATTCAAGAAGCAAGAATTTTGGTCTATAACTGTTTTTTTTTTTTTAAAGATTTTATTTATTTTTTTGACAGAGATAGAAACAGCCAGCGAGAGAGGGAACACAAGCAGGGGGAGCGGGAGAGGAAGAAGCAGGCTCACAGCGGAGGAGCCTGATGTGGGGCTCGATCCCATAACGCCGGGATCACGCCCTGAGCCGAAGGCAGGCGCTTAACCGCTGTGCCACCCAGGCGCCCCTATAACTGGTTTTATAATAATCTCATGCAGGAGATGAATTAGAAAATCCATTTGGGGATCGGAGATGGAAGTTAGAATGCAGAACTGTTCTAGCTAGAAAGGTAATTCATTAGGAAACCCAGGAAACATAGTTTTTACAATGAATAATCTCACATAAATGTACAGGGAGTGAAGAAGAGGACTACGGACAGAGTCAAATGATGCTTTTAGCACTACGGAATTATTTAATGAATTCCCCAAACATTTAGAATATGTTGAATATCTATGGAATTAGATATGTTAGCCAAAAATGAAAAAGATAGTTCAGGAAAAAGAATAAATAAAAGAGATACTTGCAAACAACGTGCTTCACATTTAGGTTAATGACCCCAAACTGGATAAAACTGTGTAGTTCTTAAGCCAGTATGTTACATTAAGGAGTGTTTCTCGACAAGGGAGAACTAGAGAATTTCAAGGAAGCCACAATTTTGTGGAGAGTGCATTTTAGGTAGTCAATTTGGAGTTAACTATGGGTTTTGCGACGGACTCTTTCTGGTTTCATTAGGATGCTGTTCGCTTTTAAGAAATAGGTCCATGTTAACAACCACAACTTTAAGTTAGGCACATTGTTTTCTTTTAGGAAAGTATAAAGATCTTGGTATAACTAATAACTTCCTTTCAAAGTTTCCTCCAATAAACAACAACCTCATTTTTGCTTGAATATCAGTAACTGACAGGCAACCTCTTTTCCAGGTAGTTCTAGTTAGTAGAACTTTCTCCTTCACTAAGTAGGAATCTGCTTCTCCAATTTGCCCACCCTCCCAATTCTGCCCTGTGAAATCGTCTGGGTCACATCTCTGATTCAGAGAAGTGCTTCCGGTATTCGAATTTAACATTGAAATCTCCATTCATTCTTCTTTCTTGTGACAAAAAAATTAATTTCTTCAGCCATTTCTCAAATGGCATTTTTTCTAGAAGCCTCACCAGTCTGGTCACCCTTCTCTCAACATTCTGTAGTTCATGAATGTCTCTCACAGCATGGTATCCACTGTTTAGTACAAGGCTCCAAATCTGCCTAGAACAAAATCTAGAGGAATTATTACCTCATATAATGTGTACCCAAGACTTTCTATTAATACTATCTAAAATTACATAAGAGATTTTAGTAATTTCACCATACCACTAGCTCATATTCAGTTAATTACAACCCTCAAAGTTCCCATCCCCCACAATGCACTATTTTAAGTTGCATCTCCTACGTTCTGTACATATTAAATAGTTTGCAGAACCTACAGTCAGGACTTCACATTAATCATTTCACAGGACACTGTTCTTCTCTCCCCCTCAAGAAACCCTTAGCTTTGAAGCCCAGGTCACTACGTCTTTTCCTAAAGATACCAGCACCAAGTTCACGTCTCTCTCCGATCTCTGCCATTGTTCTTCATGATTTCAGTAACCATACAGGGCAGGATTTTACTCCTGCCCTTGCCATTCTTCTGGACTCCACTCCTCCAATGACCTTGTCTTCCACTCCAACCCGGTCTCCTACTCAATAACTGTGCTCCCTCCTTAATCTCTGTCGCAAACACCCACTCTGGAAGCACCACCTCTTATCCTTTCAGTTCCCTTGTCCAGGAATCCCCGTCCCATCTGTTCTTCCACCCTACCAGCACATATGAACCATTTATATCATCTTCTCACTGAGCATCAGCCCCCTCTTGTCCTCCTTCCCTCCTCCCCAGATTCCATAACCCATCAGTATCCTCACTGCCTTACACACAATTCACGTCCATGGCCCCTCTCTTCCTGTCATGCTCACTGAAAAGCAAAAACAAAACTAATTCAACCATCCACTGACTCCAAACCAGGGCTCAGGCAGCTGAACATGGTTGAAAAAAAGACAGCATATACAGTAACTGGTCTCACGTCAAGCTCATGACCACAAACTCCAAGTGAGCCCTAGGACTGCTCAGAATTCCCAGTTTCCACTAATCCTTTCGTTCTGCCGTTCTAGAAACAATTTTCTACTTTCTCCCCTCCTCTCAAACTTCCAACTCCACTCCTGCTTTCACTCTGCTCTTGACCTTGTTTCCTAGTTCATGGAAAATAGAAACAGTTGGAAAAGAACCTCTAGCTGTTCTCGGCCCCACCCCTGTGCCCCACTCATCTGTCTTTGCTCCAGTTCTATCCGCAAGCTGTCCTTCGGTCCATCTAACATCAGCCCTCCACCATGCCCTGGGTCCATTCCCCTCACCTACTCAGTTACAGGAAATGCACTCTCTCCCCTACACTCGCCATCTTTCCATCCCAAGTGAATCATTTATATCACTTTACAAATATGCCTTAAAATCCCCAGAATAAGAAAATAAATAAAATGCTCCCTTCTTTTGATCCCAATCCCATAGACTGACAGATACCTAGATAGATTTTCTTTTCCCACAGCTGCATAGTCTGAGCAAGTTGTGCTCATGTTTGTTTATCCCGTGGTGACCTCCGAAAACTAACTCATGCCCTTGTGCCTGTGGGGTTAGATTATTATAATGCCCTTCTAGTCAAGCTTCCAGTGATGACTTGGGAATAAGGAAATTGAAAAATGACACCAAAGGAACTGTTTCATTAAACTAAATACTAATGTGAAACAGAAAGATGCACCTATTTCAGGAAACCACGACCTGTGTTTAGCACAGACACTTCCAAAAAGGAGGCATTCATTGAATGTTTACTAAACTGAATTGAACCGCAATGGTTTCTCACTTTACAGATAATAAAACCCTTCTGGAACCCGTGCTATTCAGGATACAATATAATGAGCAAAAAAATCCACAACTTGTCTCCAAACCTGCAGAATTGGAAGTAAATGAACACCCTAGGAAAGAGACGAGGCAAGAAGGCCTATGGTAGATCTGAGGGGCAACGACCAGGATGGGTTTCCAGGAAGAGTGAGTACATGAAGAGGAAGTGATGCTGGAAGCCTCGATAAAATTTATTATCCATGTATTTTTAGGGTATGTAAGTGTTTCTAAATTTTAATTCACCCTAACTTGAATTCCCTATATGAAAGGACATATACCATACTTTCTGCCAGAAATGTTATTGATTGTAACCAGAGGCTATGTCCGAGAAATAAATTACATTAGGAACTCTTTTATTCTTCTTATATGTTCTGTAAAATATTGTAAGAGTAAGTGTAATGTTCCTTCTCATTTCCACATTAACTGTAGCTTTCTCAAAAGATGAAAGAAAAAAGAAAATTGAAATTTACACCTTCTGAAGGGGATTACTGGGAATGACTCCAAATAAAAAAACTGTACACACATCTATCAAACACACCCACAAGTTAAGAGATTCAATCCAGCCTCCATGTGAATTTTAGAAGATGTCAGTGATATTTACAGTACAACTTATTATACTAAACAATGAACACAGGATATATAAATATTCTGAAGTTATTTAAATCATGAGAGATAATTTATAGCTTTTCCAATAGCGTATCACATTCAGCATTTGAAAAATACGAATTTATGAGCACTGTGTCCCAAATAAAATAAAAATCTCTCTCACTCTCACCAATCATCTAGAAATTTAAGTCAAATTATCTATAAGTCAATATTACAGAAGCAAATCATATTTATTTCTCTGGACCATTCACCATTCTGTTCATTTTGCCTTCATGCATAAAGCAGTCAATGAGTTAATTTCCAAAGCAACCATGAGTTAACTTCTCACCACTGCATTTTGTTCAAATGTTCTATTTTAAATTATTCCTTTAAACAAAGGGCCCTTCTTCTATCCTTGTGTTATTGTATGCTCCCTTTGAATAGTTTCCAGGGATAAAATAACTGATCGTGAAAAAACAAAACAGTTGCTCTTACCACCCTTTGTATAAAGTTATTAGATGATGGTGCTGATTCATGATGTAACAACTCTAACATGTTGTAGCCTACACAGGGTGTATTAAATGTTCCCTTGGCAATAGACATCATTTTGCATGCCCATTATCAATTTTCGACATGAAAAATTGTAGCTTTAAAAGAAAGTGTTACTTTTTATTAAAAACATTTCCACTCCACAAAAGGGACAGGAGCAATGAGAATACCTGAAAATATAGCACAGTTTTAATGATGTTTAAACATATATTCATTGCAGGACATTATTAAGAAATAGTTTTGGAAATGTTTCTTTAGGAACTTTAATTACCATCAATGTATAAAAATAAATAACAGAATTTCTGTCCAGATGGCATGACTAGTGCTGTTTTTCAGAAAAAAAAAAAGCTTTTAAAATATCAATATCTGTCTTACACTTTATAATCCTATCTGAAAAAGAAACAAAATCTGTTTATAGGGCATCACGCTCAAAGTCTAAGTTACTTCTTAGTTTGAGTCCCAAAGAGCACCATTCTTTTTTTAAAAAGTAGATCAGTGTGTTTAATAGGCTCCCTCTGGATTTTGTCTCTGATAAAGTTACAGATGCACCTACTGACGTTGCTTATAGCAAAAAAAAAAAAAAAAAAAAAAAAAACCTGTCGCAATAACAGACAAGGAAGATGGCCCAGATTTTGTTTGGATTTTCAAGACCTAGCTACTTATTTAGATATCATTTCCAGCATCTAGGTCTCTTATACCAGCCTCTCCAGTATAAGAAATATGAAACATGTACATTTAAAACATTAAACAATCAACAACTATATGAGACATTCCTTCAAGCAGCAATAATAAACTAAAAACATTCTATATAAATATGCAAAATATGTGCTCCTTTCCCATCCCTTCATCCCCTTCCCATCCAAACTCAGCATCATCATGTTCATTTTATTAGTGTATTTGTTGTCTAGAACAGGAAACCCCCAACATATTCAAAAAAGTAAAATATTTCTATAATTTTCTATAAAAAAAAGCCAATAATGTTAAAATTGCAAATGGCTACTTTATGACAGGAGTTGTTCTAAACATTTTATACATAGCAACTCATTTTAATGTATAGTGTGTTACTGAACACAGGGCACTAGCTTCCTTTCCCAGGTTCCCCTAACTTTGGTGACAGTAGTGGGAGGTGGGAAATATTTATAAAGAAATAATTTACTTTGATGATGGTGGGTAAAGGTTCTGAACTATGAGCTACAAAGAATAGTAATGGAAAACCAACAAAAGTACCTCCCTTTGTCTTTTATCTTTTTCCATCTTCCTTTGCCATTACAAGGAGTTTTGTTTTCATTCAGATGAAGAAGTTGAAAGAGAAGCTAGGCAGCCTTTCTTAGTCTTAAAACCTTTCCACCCCCACACCCTCATATAATAATTAATATATGACAAATGGGGTTTTCTTCCTTGCAGTTTTCTTCTTTTCTTTCTTTCTTTCTTTCTTTCTTTCTTTCTTTCTTTCTTTCTTTCTTTTCTGATCATGGTCCCCAATTTTTCCCTTCCCATCAGTGTTGATATGTTTTAATTATCGCATTCCCCAAACATTTTTTCCTCAGCTCAAATCTTTTGTACTAGACCAGAGTTAAGACTACCTAACGCACTCCACATGACCCTTAAGTGAGGCGGTGGCTTAAGAAAGGGATTTCCCTAAATCAGCTGCCAAGAACACGCAAGCAGTCCCACCCCCTTTCCCTCTTCCGGAAGCACCCACCACCCCATATCCTCGAGGACTACATATCCAAATCTACACAACTCCCATTCCACTACAACAAAGCTTTTTCAGAGAACAACACTGCACGGCCCCCTCTAACCCCCTGCCTGGAAACACAGGGCTACCCAGGCCGGCAGCCCCTCCCCAAAGCTTCACCTCCCGCATCCTTTGGTCGGGATGCTCCAAGGCCCTGGTCCCAGCTGGGCACCCGCGCGCTCCGGCTCGAAAGGGGGAGTCAGGCTAAGGGTGACCGAACCCAAGGCAATTTCCAAATACCCAGCGGGTCCAGATTGCCGGTAAACTGTGCCTCGTTCGCTCACCACCACCACTACTCAAGCCCTCACACCGCAGCCAGGCCGGCCGCTCTTACGGGTTCCAAGTTTCAATGCTCCCTGCAAGACGGGGACATCTGGGCAGTTCCGGGCAGGGACAGTCGCAACTCCTAACCCTCTTGCAAAGCTGCCCCTCCTAGATGAGACATACACACCTTGGGATTTCTGTTTTCTGCGGCAGGGAGGGGGAGGTGGAGAACGGCGGGGGAACTGGGAGGGAGTAGGGTGTGGCGATTTGTGGAGGGAAGGGGTAAGGAACACTTCCAGCCACATCTCTGCCCCTGACCCAGCCGGATCTAGCGGCAGCCGGCCTGCCCGTCGCTTTGTTGTCAGCGTCCCCTGTAGCCGGCGCGCACGCCGAGTGCAAACACGCCCCAAAAAATCATCGCAACTGGCCAAGCGGGCCCTACAGCCTCCAACCTCTTGGCGGAAGGAAAAAACTTGTACGCGGGCGCGCCAGCAGCCAGGATGCTGCGGTTCGCCTCCGAGGACAATTTTTAAAGCCGAGATAACAATGATAATGAAATAAAATGAATCGATAGTATTTTGTCTTCTTCCGAGCCTTTGGGGTAAAAAATTCCTGTTTTCTAACAGTCCGCCAATATTTACAGTCGCCCGTGGCGAAGCGGGCTGAGGTTGGTGCTCAAGGTAGAGAGCGCGAGCGAGGTGCAGAGCCGAGATGTGGAGAAGGGGACCGGCTGAGGGACCCGGTCCCCGACGCCATTTGCGGGGCAGCGGCGCCCGCCGCCCGCCTTACCTGTGGATGCAGTTCCCATGGCAACGGGCGGCGGCCGGGCGGGGCCCGAGTCCAGTTCCCGCGGCGCCGCTTCTCCTGCCCCGGCGCCCAGCCCCCGGCCGGGCTCCCCCGCCTGCGGCGCCGGCTTGGCCCCTGTCGGCGTCACCGCTTCGTTCTCCCCCTCCCCCCGGTCCCCGAACCACTGGGACCCGGAGCCTGTCAGCGGCAGCAGCTCGTCTTGGGGATCCGGCGGCGTGGCCATGGCTGGCGGTCCCCCCGGCGCGACGACGGCGGTTTGGCGGGGCCGAGGTGCGGTGCCTGGGCGGCCGGGCGCTCCCTGCTGCTGCCCCCGCCTGGACTCGGGGCTTGGGGAGGCTACGGTGTCAGCGCCGCTGCCGCTGCTGCAACTCCGGCCGAGCTGCTGGCTGCCGCTCTCCCCGCTTCAGCTCCTCCTCCTCCCCCTCCTCTTCCTCCCGGCCCCGCCGCGGCCGCTGCTTGCGCTCCTCCTCCTACTCCAGCCGCCGCCGCCGCCGCCGCTCCGCTACTCCCAAGCCTGTTATTACGCAGGTGAAAATGGCCTGCTTCGTCCTAGTCTCCCTCGGCCCACATCAGCCCCCGGCCTGCTAGTGGCAGGCCCCGATTAGGGGATGGGCCAAATCCACTTGAATCTTCCTCTCTTTGGGGTAAGAATCTAAGGAGATGATGAGCAGGTAGAAGCAGTCAGCAGCTGAAGCGTGACGGATGAGGCGAGCCGCCCTTCCAACTCCTAAAGTTGAGCCCGGACTGGTGTCTCGGGACTCAGGGAAAAGGAAGGAAGCTTAAAGACCTTAAGGCCAGGATTCTGAAAGAGACCAATATCAGCTCTGGAGGGGACGTGGGTCTGCGCGGGGAAGGGTGAAGAGGAGAAAGGGAGCTACAACCCCGAGGTTAGATGCTGCGTCCTTAAAAACTGTTGTTTCCAGAACAGGGCTGAAAATAGTGGAGTACAGGAAAGAACTACAAGGAGAGCCTCTGAAAAGAAGCTTACCAGACCTCATCCGTACCAGCACTGAAAGCAAGTAGGATGTCACTAGGCAGGACAAAAAGCAGCTATGCTTCCTTTCAGAAACACTGAGCCAAAGCCATACAAATGATAAGCTGTCTGTGCAGTTTATTTGATCTGAGAATGTGGACATCTCAGGAACCTTGCTGCTGCTTTTTTTTTTTTTTCCCCTTTACAGCTGTCTCTGACAAAGTGGAAGATACTTGAAAGATAAACCGAACTCAGAGAAGTTGGCTTATAATGTATTATAGCCACATTTGGACCCATCTTTTCAAACAAAACTTGTGCGTTATTTGTTCCTAAATTGTCTATAAAATGATGTGGTTTGGGAAAAAAATAAATATCAGGCCAACACACAGGGTAGAACAACAGGCTTATCCATTGCTCTTTCTCTAGAAAAGGTGGGTCATGGAGTAGAAGTACTTGGGGCATTGTGACACGGCTAAGCTACCATAGGCCTATCAAGGGTTTCATACCTGTTGATTTTTTGGAAGATTTTATTTACTTTTGCGAGAAAGAGAGAGAGACTGTGGGCACAAGATATCGGGAGAGGCAGAGGGAGAAGCAGACTCCCCACCGAGCAGGGAGCCAGATGCAAGACTCAATCCCAGGTCCCCAGGATCGTGACCTGAGCTGAACACAGGCGCTTAACCCACTGAGCCATCCAGGCACCCATACCTGTTGATTTTTATATTCCAAGGCCAACTTCAGCACTATTCAGCTGCTCCTCAAAAATGCTGAAACTGAAAAGCCTAAATTCTGTCCAACCCTTTGTTCTTTTAGTACACTAGTGTTCAAAGGATGTCCAGTGATAATAAATTAGAGAAGATGTATTCACTCAGTAGACAATAAATGTGGCCTACTAGTGCCGGATGTCCCTGGAGATAGGATCATCACCAAAATTTTACATTACTGGTATCTTTAAAAATTATCATGGACATGTTCATTATTTTGATTATGGTGATAGCTTCACAGGTGTATACATAAGTCAGAACTAATCAAATTGTTCACTATAAATATTTGAGATTTAATGTATATCTATTTTACCTCAATAAAGCTATAAAAAAAATTCCCTCTCCAACAACAGCAACCCAAAAAAAATTCTTGGTTATCATGAATCATCATGGTTTTTGAAATCTTTCCATGGGAAAAACAACCTTGTTTAAGAAATCTTTAAGATGAAAAGCTATTCCATTGCCGTCTTTCCATGGAGCTTAATCCTGTGTAATCAGGGGCCCTTGTGAGACTTTTTCACATCTATTGTTTAGAACTCCTTGGAGCATCAGAAATACCAGATGGGAATTTCTCAGTTTCATTATTGATAACATGCCAAGAACACAGTCAACTCTAAGGATATGATATTAAGCAGTTACGGATGTGTACTGGACGTGTGAGAATTGTTATGGTAAGGGAGTTTCATACACAATTACACAGTGTATGTTACTTTGTTTCCCTGGGAAACACTAATGAAAGTCATCATTGAAAAACTGGAATAACAATGCAAGCCTCTTAACTTCCTTATGCCTAAATAGATAAGGAATTTGGGAATAGGATTCTAATTATTTTCCATATTGTATCAGATGCGGATCAATACTCTAATTGAGAATGTGAGGAGGAAATAGCCAGTTAAATGTATTTAGATTTTATTAAAGGAAATTGAAAATTTCCATTTTCATTTCCAATTTAATTGAAATTCCATTTTGATAAATGATTCTGTTTTGCTCTGCGGAAAAGAGATGTGTTCACTGTTTCAGATTTAGCAATCTTCACAACCATCTTTACTTTTTTAGATTCCACCTCTGAATATATACAAATAATTGTTTATTTGGATGAAGATATTTTCAGGTTTGTGCTTTGGTTTGAAGTTATCAATGTTTATCCACATTATTTTATATTTGCACCCCTGTGTACTGACAAAGCTTGACTAATTTGGAAATTTATGGGCATAACACACAGTCAGCTGTGGAATTCCAGGGCTTGCATAGTTGCTCTAAGTTATGGATTGCTCTAATACGCTTTGGAGATTAAAAAAAATAATAAGGTTGGCACTTTTAAAGAATTCTTAGCAAGAAGAGTTGAGACAAAAGAACTGTCAGGTTTTGTCTTCAAAGACAAAGCTATTGGGTTTTTTTTTTTTTTTTGGAAAAGAAGTTTTGTTCATCATTTCAAAAGAAGGAATCTGATGAGGAGCATTTATTTAACACTAGCTTCTTAACTTAGACCAAACCTCATATCTTGGGGAAAGGGGGTATAGGACAGATAAAAAGAGCACCACAAGTAACAAACTTTAACCAAGACGAAATCCTTTCCAACTGCAATATTAAAGTTACATAAGAGCTCTGTGCCTCAGTTTCCTCAACTGTAACCTGGATATTTTAATAGTATCTTCTGTACAGGGTTTGAGGGAGCACCAAATGGGCTGATATAAGTAGGTATGTTATTAACATAGAAAAGCACACACCAGATTATTTCCAGAAAATGGCTTATAATGGTAAAAGCTCTGCCTGCGTTTTTGTATTTGCAAAGATCGAAGAATCAAAGAATTCATTTAAAACAAATTTGAAGGCATTTAAAACAAATTAGATGAGAAATGTTCCCCTATATTGAGTGACTATTGGTCGGTTTTCACTTGAAAATCCTATAATTCTGAAAGGCAAACCTTACATAAAGACAAATACACTTCAAAGGTTCTTTGAAGTAGCTGGGTCACACACACACACCTCAAATTGGAATAGCCTGTATCAGGAATGGCAAATAGAATTCATTGATTGTATAGTACTGAATGTTGGAGCACTGTACTGAGAGTCTTGGGCTATGTTCAGATTCAGTAGGAAAAAGTTCCTGGAAGGATAAGCACTAGCTACATGCAGGCAAGTGAAGGAGATGTGGCAACATATGCCAAGTATTTGCCTTCTCTGGGTTATATGTTTATCAGCACCCAAACCTCGTTTCTACTTTTGGAACTTTTTGGGAAAGAATGCAACTGTGAAACCACTCCCATTGACTTAGTAAGATAAAATGTTTGACTCAAAATGAGACTCATCTGCAACCTCAAATTTTTCTGAAATCGTTGTGTGTGGCATTGGTTCAAAGCTTATTGTGTCTATAGCATCCACCCATTTTGCAACATGGTTTTTACTCTGCTGCAATGTGTGGTAGCTCTTGAATTTTATATGGAAAAGTGTCCTCCATGTCCTACTGCAGTGAAAAAATAGTTAGATTGAAACTAATTTATAGAGACCCCAGGCTGGTGCACAAGACAGCTGTGTTTTCTCCAGGAGCCCACTACAACACTCACAAATGTCTCAACACATTTGGAACACACCAGGCTCCTTCTGTTCATAGGGAGTGGCTGCTGTTACTGACTCTGCCATCAAAGGGGACAAAACATAGATGCTTCTAATGTCCTCCAGTAGGGAAGGAAAGAAGAGAATTGATCACTTTTCAGTAACCCAGTTTTGGTTTTCTCATAGAATTTGTGCATTTGAGCAAAACGGCAAAGATTTGTGACTTCTTTGGGCAAAAACATGAATTAGGAAATCTGTAACATGAATTTTCCATGCTGTGGACTCAAAAAAACACCTTTTAAGATATTCTGAGCTTGAGGGGCACCTGGGTGGCACAGCGGTTAAGCATCTGCCTTTGGCTCAGGGTGTGATCCTGGCGTTCTGGGATCGAGCCCCACATCAGGCTCCTCCGCTATGAGCCTGCTTCTTCCTCTCCCACTCCCCCTGCTTGTGTTCCCTCTCTCGCTGGCTGTCTCTCTCTCTGTTGAATAAAATAAAATCTTTTTTAAAAAAAGATATTCTGAGCTTGAGGAGCAAACCAAAATATACATGATGGAAGTAAATTGCCTTTGAACAGTTCTTTGCACTTTACAAATAGATCTCATTGAATACACACACATGCCAACTTTTAATTTCCAAAATCTGATGAGAGATATGGTATCTCACAGTCAGCTTTTTATTTATTTGATGACCAAGGAATTAGCAGATTTCAAATGTGCTTCCTGGTAATTTGTATTTATTTGTTTTAATAACAGCTTGAGATGTAATTTCCATACAATACAATTTAAAGTGTGTAATTCAATGATTTTAAGTATAGTCACATAGTTGTGCAACCATCAACACAATCAACTGTACAACATTCTCATCTCTCCAAAAAGAAACTTCATGCCCATTAGCAGTCACTCTCCACCCCTACAACCCAAATCCAGTCCTAGGCACTCACTAATCTACTTTCTGACTCCATAACTTTAGCTACTCTGGATATTCCATATGAATGGAATCATACAATATGTGCACTTTTGTGACTGGCTTCTTTTCCTTAGCATGATGTTTTCAAGGTCCACCTATGTTATAGCACATATCATTATTTCATTCCTTTTTCTTGTGTGGATTCTCCATTGTATGGATATGCTATAACTTGTTTAACCACTCATCAGTTGATAGACATTTAGGTTGTTTCTTCTTTTGGGCTATTATAAAGCTGTTATAATTGTTTGTGTACAAGATTTTTGGGAGCACGTTTTCTTTTATCTTGCATATATACCTAGGCTTAGAATTGCTGGGTCGTATAGGGTCTGTGTTTCATTGTTTGAGGAACCGTCAAATTTTTAGAGAATTTTGTTTTCCAAATTAACTGCACCATTTAAAAATCCTGTCGGCAGGGGCGCCTGGGTGGCTCAGTCGTTAAGCGTCTGCCTTTGGCTCAGGGCGTGATCCCAGAGTCCTGGGATCGAGCCCCACATCAGGCTCCTCCGCTATGAGCCTGCTTCTTCCTCTCCCACTCCCCCTGCTTGTGTTCCCTCTCTCCCTGGCTGTCTCTATCTCTGTCAAATGAATAAATAAAATCTTTAAAAAAAAAATCCTGTCGGCAGTGTGTAAGGGTTTCAATTTGTCCACATTCTTGTCAGCACTTGTCATTATCTGCCTTTTTCTATTGCAGCCATCCTAGTGGGTGTGAAGCAATGTCACATTTTAGTTTTGATTTGCAGTTCCCTGATAGGTAATGATGTTCAGCATCTTTTCATGTGCTTATTGACCATTTGTATATCTTCTGTGGAGAAATGTCTATTCAATCCCATGCCTACTTTTAAATTGGGTTATTTGTCTTCTATTATTTTGTTGTAGAAGTTCTTTATAATTCTGGATACAAATTTTTATCAGATATATGATTTGCAAATTTTTTCTCTCATTCTATGGATTGTCTTTTTACTTTCTTGATAGCAGCCTTTGCAGCACGAATGTGTTTAATTTTTATGAAGTCCAATTCATCTACTTTACCTTTCATTGCTTGTGGTTCTGGTGTTGTATCTAAGAAACCATTGCTTAATTCCAGGTCCAAAGATTTACAGCTAAATTTTCTTCTAAGAGTTTCATAGTTTTACATCTTATGTTTAGGTCTTTGGTCCATTTTGAGTTAATTTTTATATATCATGTGGATAATTTATCTTTCTTATTTTGTGAATTGCCTTTTGTGTCCAGTCCAATTGTTTTTTCCAATCAGGTATTTTTTTTTCTTAAGTATTTTTAAATGCTCTTTGTATTGTATTTTTGTCATTTATGTTGCAGATATTTGTCACATTTTATTGTTCAGGCATGACGAGAAAACCAAGGTTCTGAAAAACGTTCAGAGATTTCTTCAAAGTCACATGGCTAAAGCAGCTGTTACTAAAATCTAAGTCTTCTGACTCTAGGACTTAAATTCTCCAAATTTAAAGTCCCGACATAGTACGATCAGTTTTTCAGTTTATATATACTACGCCATTGACAAGAGCCTGGCCCGGCGGAGCTCAATAGAGACCACAGAGGTATTCAAGTTTAGGAATCACAGACTACATCCAAAATATTCCAAGTTCAAAGCGAAATCATCAGCATCAAGACCAAGGATAAGGAAGGTAGTCTTGGCCTGTGTGGAAGTCAGAACCCTGGACAGCTCAGTAGGAGCCCTAGAAAACTGGAGTTTTCTTCTAACTTTATACTGTAATTACTGAAACTGTAAAAGTGCTCAGAGCCAGGGCATATTTATGATTCCATATATACCACAAGTTTGACCACTGGTGTCATGGAGCAGATGGGACAAGACAAAATTCTATGGCTTGGAATCACTAAATTCTACACCCGAAACTAATATTACACTGTATGTTAATTAACTGGAATTTAAATAAAACTTGAAAAAGAAAAAAAAAACCTCTGTGGCTTGTATGCACTTATGAGCTGTTCTGAGACATTGGTCATCTATCTCACTGCAGCTGTATTTGGTTACAGGTGTAAGACAGTAATAAACCAGGATAAGCCTGTAATGACTGGGAAATCAACGTAAATGAAAGTCCTGATGATAGTAGAAGGTTCCAAACAAAACTCCTGAGCATGAAGATAGTCCAGGAGACCTAGCACATAATCAAGAGAAAGAAATACTTTGGGTCTGTTTCTTGAAGAAATAAGAGAAAAAGAGAATCTTGCACTCTGTCTCTTGGTAATAGGTATAGTATATTGCAACATCGGTCATGAGGTTAGCTTTCTGTTTTATAAGCAATAGGTCAACTATCTTAGATAGACAACTGCTCTGCAGAAGCAACAAGGTGTTACTCTGAAATAATGTTACTCTTCAACAGAAGTATGGTTTCCTGGGCAGCTTAATTGTGGAGGCTTTAGAAAGATCTTTTTGCCAAACGTTGCTCCTACTCCAGCCTGTAATTGGTATTGTAAATACAACATTTTGACTTTATAAATTTGTTAGGTCAGTACTGTTGTAAATGGCAGCATCCCAAGAAATGGTAACTTGGCATTCATTGTATTGATATCTCATAGTGAATTACCAGATAAGTTTACTAAGCTGAGCTTAGATTGTGACAAGGAGAGAAGGCTAGAACCAAAGTATTCCACGTTGCCCAGGGAAGACAGCCCACAGGATTGCAATTGCAGCCCTTTGAGAATCAGAGGAAGATGCTTAACTTCCCCAGGGCTGAATTTATTTCAACAAACTATAAAACTGCTTACCAATCCTTGCAGATCATAATTTTGTAACAGAAATTATCTCCAGGATTGTGAAAACATCTATTTTCTTCTTAAATGTTTTTCATCTTTTCTGAATTCTCTAAGAAAAAAAGCAGTTATATTAAAAGTCTCAAAGGTAAACAGCCAGCATTTTTTGGATACTAGTAAGTTCTGCTTATAAATTTTTCATGTAAGTTCATTTTAAGCATCAAGAATCAATTCATGAAAGGAGCACAAGAGGCTGTCAGTAAGCCAGAGGAAGGTAAGGATTATGCATTGGACTGCATCAAGAAAACCTCAGGTATACCTTTCAATAAGCAATGCATCTCTAATACCTAACTTCAAATTTTGCTACCACCAAGAAAACACCCCATGAAACTACATACACAGTAAACTACCAAATGATTTTTTGAAAGCAAAAAGTTTGTAAGATATTTGTAAGAATAATGATATCAAATGGTAGACTACTTACAATCTGATATTGTCCTTTTGTGCAGATACCTACGAAACTGCAATATCCTACAGACTGTGGACCAAGCTTCTTGAATAATTTCACCAACACAATTAATTTGATAGATACCCTCTTCATTTGTTCATTCAGAAATGTACAGAATCCTTCCTCTATTTGTCAGGTTAGGATAGACTATGCTGCAGTAAAATATTAATTCTGAAATTTCAGTAGTTTAGCACAACAGAATTCCTTACTTAGACTCACACCTAGTATGGTTCAGGGGGAGCCCTGATCCACGTGATCAATCAGAGACTCAGACATAGAAACTCCACCAAGTTGCAGCTGGACCACATGGCCTTGTAGACTGCCACAGAAGAAGAAGAAGGAACAAAGAGTGGAGAATTCTCATCTGTTCCAAAATACTTCAAACCAAAAGTGTTACACGTAACTCCTTACAGCATATTTGCCAGAAATAGTCATATGCCCCAAGTCTAATAGCAAAGGATACTGGAAAATATAAAGAAGTATATGGAATATTTGGTAAGTGCAATCAAATTTGTTCAAATATTTATACCAGGCACTTTGGGACTACAAAGATGAATCAATTTTTCAATATGTATATAATCAAATCATGGAGATAATAAAATATGCATGTGAATAATCAGAATCCAAGGCAGAGGGTGATAAGCACTAGGAAAAAGGTACAGATGAAGTGCTATGGTAAATCAAAAGATGCAAAGATTACTGCTATCTGGAGAGATCAAGAAAAGCTTCATAGGATGAGAAGTATTTGAGCTAGGCTTTGAAAGTTGTAAGATTTGTACATGAAGAGCTGATGAATAGAGATCATTCTGGTCTCAGAAACATTAAAAGACATGGGAGAGAGAAATCATAGGGCACTTACAGAGAAGAAAAAGTCTGTTTTTTCTAGACCAAAGGTCCAGCAAAGTCAGAAATAAAAAATAAAAAAAAATTGGTTGGGCTCAGCTTGTGAAGGAACTAGAATGCTAGGTTAAGATGTCAGGATTTTTTTTTTTTTATAGGTAAGAGTCTCAATGAGAGGTATGACAGATGCTATTCAGAAAAAGATAGTAGCAACCAAAATGATTCAGAGTGGAAGAAAATTAATGGTAGGGAAGCCAACTATCAGGCTCTTAAAGTTGTTTTGATGAAGGGCACTGGGAAAGAGGAAATAATAATAGAAATAGGGGGACATATATTAAAAATATTTCAGTCAACATAATTTGATACCTGATTAAACATGGGAAGAGTAAAGATTGACCCAGAGGTCTAGAATTTGAGGGATGGAGAGTTCATAAGTGTCATTAACAGGAATGTTTTAAAAACACAGGAAGAGAAGCTGATTGTGAAAGAATAATTAGTTAATGTTTGGCCATGCAGAATTTAATGTGCAGATGAGACACAGGTGAAGGTATCTAGCTGGATCCTAGAAATGTGAAAAGGACGTCAAGGTCAAAGACGGTGATTCAGACTGAGGCATCACCTGGGTAGAGAGGATAATCCAAGTCATAAGGTTAAATAGGTATACTGAGGGAGACAGTAGAGGGCTATGAAGTAGGCCAAGAACATATCCTTAAGAAATGCATATTAAAGAGTCCAAAGAAGAAGAAAGACCATCCAGGGAGGTAGGCAAGGAACAACCAAGGCAGGAGTTTCAAGCGTGGGCGCCTTCAACAACATTTAATGCCACAGAGAGACTGGTGGTGAGGCTACCTCAACTGGCCACTGAATTTGGCCATTTAATTTAACTCCTGGAAGGAAAGACAGGAAAAGATGAAACTTGCTTAAAGAAATAAAGGGATTAACAGAAAGTTTAGCCTTTTGGAAAGGGAGAGGAAAAGTATATAGGCTAAGGGGGAAGATAAAATGGGGAAGAAACACTGTAGATTCAAGAAAAAGAAGAGGTATTGATGAAGCCAGTGGAGAAGGATGGAATCAGCACCTGGTTCTCCTCACCTGCTATACTCATCACCCAAAAGAAGCAACTTACCACTCGCTCCCTTTGTCCTTGCCTATGTCCTCAACCATTTCATTGGACCTTCCAGAACTCCACTTTCTGGTCTGTTCCTGCCTCTCTTGGAATCCTGACTGCTTCCTCGTAGCCTTGAAGGCTCTCCTTGAAGTGGATGCTTGGTATTTACCTCCAATACTGATGTTGGCCTTTCTCTTGGTCCACAGCTCACACTCACCCCTAGAATTTAGCCAGCTCCCTTCCAGGGCTGGAAAACATCCTGCCTAATATAGTCTCTCCATACGACCCCCCCAACTGGTGCTGGCCCTTGAGGATAAGGATTAAATTTAGAATGTAGGAAATCTACTTCTTTTTCAGAAATAGAAAAGAAAACACAAAGGAGATGGATATGGAGAAAAAGTCTGAGCTGTAGATAAGGGAGGTTCATGTCAAATGGCCTATAACTTTTCAGTGAAGTATAAGGCAGAGTTATCATCAAAGAATGAAGGTGGCAATAGCAGGGTTTCAGAATAGGAAAGGTTGCACGTAAGCCTAATATTTGTAATTTGTGTTGCTTTTTCCAATTGAGTGCTCTTATAATTTTACAGTACATTCTTACTCAGACCCGCTAGACTGTAATTCTTCAAACGGAGAATTCCAACATTATCAAAGAGCTTTCTGACTGCTCTTTATCAAGGGCATTCTAATATGCTCTCTCTAGAAAGCAATATAGTCAAACAAATAATCAACTTAAACTTTCATACATAAAGCATTTTAAGACATTCTATTTCTCAAAGTTCTTCCATAATTCTAGTGGAGTTAAATGGCTGCAGTACTTATCCCCCTGCTTCTAAGACTTAGTACAAATCATTAACCAAAACAAACAAACAAACACAAAGAGAACTGTGTGTGATTGACTGATATTGAATTGGTTAGGGGCTCTAAAGTCAGGCAGGACTTGAATTCCAATTGTACCACGTCCTGGCAGTATAATCTAGCAAGAAAGAGCAGAAGGGCATTGTGGCATCAGACTTCCTCAGTCCAAATTATGACTATCCTACCCACTTAATGAGGGCAAATAAGTCCCCTAAAGCCTCAGTTTCTAATATCCATAATAATGATATTATAACCTGTAAAACAACAGTCATAATGTAGACCTCATAAGATTGTGAACATTACATGAGGTGGATCATAAATTTAGGGTTAAGAGCATGAGCTCTGCAATCAGCCTGCTTGAGTTTGGATACCGGCTCTGACAGAGTCTAGCTGTGAGATCTTAGGTGAACAACTCCCTATGCTTCAGTTTTCTCAACTCAAAATTGGAATAAGAGTACATTCTTCACAGGACTGCTGTGAAGATTGAGTGACATGATAATATAAAGCACTAAACAGAGTGTCTGACATATAAAGAGTTCTTAATAAACACTATTATTATGATATGTTCAGCACAGTGCCTGACATATGGTCAGCACTCAATAAGTGGTATCAAATTATTCAAAAGGGGATGTTCTTAATGTCTCTTTAAGATGATTCTGATACAGTAATAAACACTGATTTACCTAAAGTCTAACCAACAATGCCAGCATTCCAACTACTGTTACTGGAATATGTTTTTACACAGTTGTAGAAAGTTGGAAAACTAAATTATGTTAGAGATAAGGGTGCATTTAACACTGCACCTGAGCAGACATATATAAAGCATGAATGCTCTCCAGATTTTACGTAGCTGCTCTGACATGAACAAACAAGTGAAATAACTTCAAGCTGAAGAAACACCATAAAAATCAATGAATGTGGAGCCACAGGCAGTGATGCCCCTGCTTGGTAAAGAAATGCTAGGAAACAGCAGTGTTGGACCGACCAGCTGGGCCTGCTGCCAGGAGAGGGATTGTGAAAGAGCATTGTGAAGACGGATTCATGTTGACTAAGAGTTATTTTGGTCCTGTAAAGATGAACTTTTTCATATATTGTGTTGAACAGGGTAGCACTGAGTTCTTGGACGTCTTCTTTCTCACTGATTAATACACACATTGTATAGCAGTGACTAGCATATAGTAGATACTTGATAAATGATGGCGGAATAAATGAGTGAAGTGTGGAGTCCTAACTGGAAGACACACTGGGGATGCTTTAGACTAAGCAGGGTCACCCCCTTCAAGGTATGCTGCTCCTCCATCCCAACCCTGAGACGTCTCCCCTAGGCACCTCCAGGTCTTATGATATCGTGGGTCCTGGCTTTGACCAATATTGTCCTTCTGGAGATGAACTGGCTTAGATTTCAGCTTTCAATCCCTGCTTGTCCTGGTTTCTCCCTCAGGTATGGCTTCACTTCTGGTGACTTGCCCTTCCCTAGTTTCATTTCAGCCTCCTTTTACCTTGCAAGTCTCCATCCACTTTCCAGTGAAACTCATGTCATTGGCTCTCCACTCCTTGGCTTTCTGCTCTCTACATCTGTCACCCATGGAGTAGAGGCTTCTGTGCAGCTCTGGTACTTGCAGGCTCTGAAGTCAACCTCTTGGGCTCTGTCAATCGTGCCTATGCTGCCCATTGACCTCAAATAATGCATAGAGGAATACCACCCCCAGCTCAAGGCCATGTAGAAGGTCATAGCACTCCTAAATATTTTTAAAACTGAAGTCCCTCACCTAATTCTCTTGTTTCTCAGGTAATCTTTCCCCTTAGCCTTCCACATACATTTGAAAGAAACATAAGACTCTGTCCAGCCTCTTGGCATGGCTTTAGTTCTAGCTAAAATCTTTGACCTATAGACCAGCACAGGTGCTTTTTGTTTGGACTTCCTCATAAACCACCACTCCAGGAGGATGAGAGATAAAAGAAAAAAGGAACCTCCAGTGGTAATAAATACAGTTTCCCACTCTGCTGTTTTGGGTAATCCAGAGCTTAGTTGTGGATTTTAAAGGATGCCAAGAGGTGCTGACTAGGTCTGGAAGTGTCAGTGCTAATAGCAAAGCTATAGCTTAGACTTGGCCTGGATTGCTAATTTCATTGAACTTATTCAGTTTGGACTGGAATAAAGCCACTCTATGAGCTTCAGGAAGTTCTCAATAGTCAGTCAATGTGGGCCACTCAAGTGGAAATAGTAATGCTTCTGTCCAGATTACTGTGCCTACTGATTGAAGCTGATTCAAGGCCCCCTTAAATACCAGCTCAGGTGTCCTCATTATGCTCCAACTTGGCCTCCATAGGGGTTACCTTAAACTGATGTACTTGGTTCCAACCTTTCTCTTCTTCTTTGAGCTTGGGCTGGTGAGGCACTATGCCATTTACAAGCCCCCAGTGGAGAAAGAGAGTGGGGAAAAAAATCAGTTCTGGTGTAAATGAGGCCCCTATCAAACAAAGGATGAATCTCATCATGGAACAACCCCAGCACCTTCATCTATCGAGCTACATCCTCCAAAAGTTCTACCAACCTAAGTAGTTTCAGGAACTATATACTTTGCCCAATAACTAGAGACCACATCTCTTTTTATACAATGTTGTCCCCAATATTACTATATTACAAATACAAATATTACATGGAGCTCCATGCCCATTGGATCCTATGTGGATGATGTCCTCAGAAGCCAAATGCTGCAGCAGCCTTTGTTGCCCCACTGAAATTGAGACCATTGGTGGCCAACTTGACAAACCAGCTACTCATAATTATTCAGTTTTAGAAAAGACTCTAACCCTTAGTGTAATATATATCTCACTTTTCCCTACAGGTGCCAGAATTTGTGGTCTAAGGAAGACCTGGCACTTTGTTCCCCTAAAGAGGTCTGTGGTTTTCTTGGACTCTGTCCAGAAACTAGCAGCCAAGCAAAGCCTTCCTGAGATATGTGGAAGTGTCAAGACTTCCAGAACACTTGTAGTACCATGGAAGCTACCGTGTTGGTGCTAGGAGCCCCAGTTCTTATGGGCCATGTTCATCCCTCCCAGAATACAGATGCAGGTAGTCTAAGACTTCCTTTCAACCAGCCTGTGAAGCTGCCTCAAACAGGGAACACCCTCTTTTGGTACATATTGGATTGGGGTGCAATTATATTCTGGATGATTTTCTCGCAACGCCAGAGACATGGCCCACTCTCTCCTATGACCTTGAATTGCTGCTAGTAATTCTGGCTCTTTGCTGAGCTGAATCAATCAGAATATGATACTCTAAAGGCCAATTCTGTAGAATCATCTCCCCTCAGGACATTCAATGATATACATGGATTAGACAGGCCATTGAGCTCCAACAGTCTCTGGTAAATTTGGGTTTTGTGGAATATTATGGCATAGTTGTGGGAGATATATATATATATATCTCCATATTTCTCCATCCTAACTTCCCAGCTTACCAAACTGCTTGAGGAAAACAAGCCAAGCATCATAAAAGACCCAAAAGGATTTGGAAATCACAAAGATGACCCACCCTGCAGCTATTCTAGTACACCAGACTATCAGGGTCTTTCCTCCCCCAAGCACATGTTCTGAACACACCATGGAGGAATAATTCCCAAAGTATGCTCTAGAGACTAACTACATCAGAATCACTTGATATTCCTGTTTAACATGCTTAGTCCTAGGCCCTACCCCAGACCTACTGAGTCAGATTCACTGGAAACAGGCCCAGAAATATGCAATTTAAATAAGTCCCTTAAGTTATTCTTATATCCACTAAAATCTGAAAACTATAGCTGTAGCAGCATCCTTCTTAACTCAGCCCTGACTCATCATTTTCACAAATCTATTCTGCAAATTTACCACTCTCCATCCCCTGCCCTACCCAACCACCCAGTCAAAGTTATATAATATGGGAGAGGAAGTTCTTGACCACTAAAGCAGCATAAAGCCTGAAAGAATTATTTGGAAAGGGACCGTGTTCCCAATAATGACAAAAACAGGCTGTCGTAAACAAGAACATCATTCAAGTGTTTAAAGATTAAGCCAAAGTTCCATTCATCCATTCATCCATCCATCCAAGATCAGGGCAGGCCAGGCTAAGCAGAGACTAGAGCAGGTAACCTTGGCCAAGTTATAGTCAAGTAGGTCAAGGAGAAGTGTTTATAGATAGGAACACAGAAAGACTGGTGGGGCTGAGAGCATTAAATACTAGCAAGTAGCTGGAAGAAATGTGGTTGGATATTTAAAGCAAGGTACAGTGCTAGAAGAGCTAAGAAGAGGGGGTGAGGAGATAGTGAGGACAGTTACTGCAGGAAGACATCACTGACGATACCTAGCATAATTCAAGAAACAGACCATATTACCAGACACATCAAGTCAATGTAAGACAGTCAATCATAGGACATTGGTCAAGGCAGAGCAATTTATAGTTTAGAAGTCCCATATTACAGCTGTTAACCCAGTCAGCTCTAATTTCTCACAAAGTGAGAAAGGTTTCTCGTAGCTAAGTATATGCCATGATTTATAAGCTGCCTTCTCTTCAAGGTACCCACTATATTAAGCCAGGCTACAAGCCAAATCCAAACTTACTCAGAAGAAAGAATTTATAAGTTCATGTCACTGAAAGTTCCCTGTTGCTTCAGGCTCAGCTGGTTCGAGATGATCCTCAGGGATCAGGATTTATCTTTCTCTCTCAGACAGAAATTCTCCCTGTAGTGGTTGAAATGACCTTTGGCAGGTCCCGACATCCATTCCACTAACTTAGTTCAGCCATAGAAATGTCTTTACTGATAGCTCTGAAAAGAATGTCCCAGGGAAGACTTCCATCAGCCTCACTCATGATACGTGCATTGCTTTAGGGTGGGGGTGGGTTGTACTATGGGACAGGGTGACCAACATGTTCCAGTTTACCTGGAATTCTTCCAGGTTTTTTGTTTGTTTGTTTGTTTTTGCTTTTTAGCGAGAGAGAGGGAGAGAATTTTCTTTAGGGAGAATTCTCTCTTTAGGGAGAGAGAATCTTAAGCAGGCTCCACACCCAGCGCTTAAGAGCCACGTAGGGCTTGATCTCACAACCCTGAGATCATGACCTGAGCTGAAATCAAGAGTCGGACGCTTAACCGACTGAGCCACCCAGGTGCCCCAGGAATTTTAACAGTTTTAAAGCTGAAAGTCTATGTCCTGGGAAATCCCCTCAGTTCCAGGCAAACCGGGAAAACTGGTCACCTTACTTTTTCTATGTGGCCTGAGTTCCCCACAGGAACAAGCACTTCTGTTACAAGATGGAGAAGGAAGAGGGGCTGCAGTAGCAGGAACATTTAATTCACCCAGGCTGGATCCGTCTGGTGCCTGGGCAGAAGCATGGTGAAAGCTCCTACCCCTCCTTTATGGCCACATTGGGAAAGGTTGTCTTTTCGATCAGGCTGGGCCTGTATGACTGGCCCAGGACACCACCTCAAAGGATTTCCCTCCATAAACTCAACCAGGCCCTGAAATTCCTCTCTCAAGGTTCTTTGCACCCTCTCCGGATCCTTAATTGTTCCTAATTCCTGGCCTTGGTCTGACTCCTCTCTGGTGACCTGGTGGCTTGCTCTTTGGCTTTCATTCTTGGGTTCGTGCTGGCTTCCGTGTCTCTGTACCTCATGGCAACTCTGATCCACACACTCGTCTGATGCCACTGCTGCATCCTGCTTGGATCAGCCTGATGTGCTCTCAGTAGGGTCTCTGTGGTGGAGCTGCCACTAAGGTTTGCCAAAGCCTTCCTACTCGCACAGTTCACCACTGCCCCCACCTGTTTCCAGGTGGAATTCAGCATGGCTGTCCATCAAAATCCACGCTAAATTGTGAGGTGGGGGCTTCATCTTCTTAGTCACAGCTATTAGTGCTCTAACTCCACCCTCCACACACACACCCGCACACACACCCTCTAGTCCTGACAGTTTTGCAATGCAGGCGCTTTTATTCCCATTTCACAAATGGGGACACTGAGGCTTAGAGGAGTGAAGTCACTTGCCCATTCACGAAGCCAGTCAATTCTGAAGTCAGAATTCAAAACCTTGAGCTAGTTCTACTGCACCATGCTGACTCTGTTAGACAACATGATGGTGGTAACTACTTAAAATAGTAAGATCACAAATGACAACTTCTGAAGACATTTTTTAAAGTTCTGCTCAATGTATATATATATATGCTTATATTATGTCAATAATGCCAACACACTCAATAATGTCAAGCACATATGTGGAACTTTTCAGAATTTTGAAACTGTCCTTGACCTCTACAAGCTAAACAGTGAGGAAATTATTTTAAAATGGATTTAAAACTTATGTCTGGGGGCGCCTGGGTGGCTCAGTCATTAAGTGTCTGCCTTCGGCTCAGGGCGTGATCCCAGAGTCCTGGGATCGAGCCCCACATCAGGCTCCTCCGCTGGGAGCCTGCTTCTTCCTCTCCCACTCCCCCTGCTTGTGTTCCCTCTCTCTCTGGCTGTCTCTCTTTCTGTCAAATAAATAAATAAAATCTTTAAAAAAATAAAAAATGAAACTTATGTCCCAATAACTAATGGAGTAGCTTCTAGGCCTAGAATTCTAAACTCCTTTACTTTCAATTATGAATATTATGCCCTTTTCCTTCATGGACCAAATGTTGTTCAAGACCAGTAGTTCTCAACATGTGGTGGATAACTCTCATGGTCTCTGAGGTCAAAACCGATTTCATAACAATATTAGGATGTAATTTGCCTTTCACTCTCATTCTCTTGTGAGTGTATGAAGCCACGTGAACTGAGATTTTGCAACAGACTGACTTCAAAAGCACATGTAAGACTCTAAGTCACTTAAGTCAGACATAGTCCCTTAAGTCAGACTCTAAAGAACTTGTAAAATAATGCTGTTTCTCCCTAAAGTTTTCTTTCAGAAAGTACAATTATTTGTATAAACATGTTATTTATGTTAACTATAATCATTTATTCTTTTAAAATAAATAAACATGTTTTGAATTTCTGAGTTTTAATTTCTAATATGGTAAATATCAGTTGGGTAGAACTCACACAAAAGTTCTTTGGAGTCCTCAGTAATTTTTAAGAATATAAAGGACACCCAAAATCTTGAGAATACTTGTTCTAAACAAGAGATTTTTGTAATGAAGTTCTAAATTTAAAGCTCTCTCTAGTAAATACTCTTTAATAGTCTAGAAAACTGGGAAAGATAGGGTTATTCTGCAAATTAGGACAGTGTGTTATTATTACAAAAAAACCCACAACACAATAAACTTGTAATTTGAAGTACCTGTCAGTCACTCATTACAGCTGTTCATCAATGTCTAGTGCTGCTCTCTTATGAGTTCCTGTATTTATGGCTCAAATAACACTCCTAATGCTTAGGAACTCATTTAAATTGAACTTAGAAATAAAACCAAAGGGAAAAAAATTAGTGACAAAAATCTAAGAATGTTTTGAAAAGCCTTGAAGAAATGAACATTTTCCTTTCTTCCGATGGAATTTCCAGTTGGAAAATTCTTAATGGCAATCTAAAGAATTGAGGCATTCAAAACAATGATTGCAGATGAATTAAATAATCACTTCAATTGAATAAGAAGAAGTAAAGATGATAAGTGACGAATTCAAAACATAAAGTGCATCCAGAGGGAATGAGAAACGTCTACAGCTGAAAAACACAAAGATCTCATCTGCAAGCATCTCATTTATTCTCTCATCTCCATTCTCTGATTTACACCTTTAGAAGGGACTTCAATCTTTTCTAGTTTCTTTTCCCTCTTTGAACCCAGTTGAGAGGCTGCTGAAATCGTTCTAAATGAGAATTACAACCATGATTAAACGTATTAAAAAGAATTTGGTGTGGGAAGGGCTAGCACTTTCTTTAAAATCATCATTTTTACTCGAGTATCTTTTTTTAAAAAAAGATTTTATTTATTTGACAGAGAGAGCGTATAAGCAGGGGGAATGTCAGGCAGAGGGAGAGGGAGAAGCAGGCTTCCCGCTGAGCAGGGAGCCTGATGTGGGGCTCCATCCCAGGACCCTGGGATCATGACCTGAGCTGAAGGCAGACACTTAACAAACTGAGCCACCCAGGTGTCCCACTCAAGTATCTTTTTTTTAATTAAAGATTTTATTTATTTATTTGACAGAGAGAGAAAGCCAGCGAGAAAGGGAACATAAGCAGGGGGAGTGGGAGAGGAAGAAGCAGGTTACCAGCGGAGGAGCCTGATGTGGGGCTCGATCCCAGAACGCAGGGATCACGCCCTGAGCCAAAGGCAGACACTTGATGACTGAGCCACCCAGGCGCCCCCCACTCAAGTATATTTTTAACTTGATCAACTTTGGTTAGTAAAAAGAAATTGGCAGTATTTCAGCCAATATTTCCACTGTAATGAGGAAGACTACTCCATCATTTCACAATGCACACCTGCCCACTAACCGCTATGTGAAAAGTGCACTTCTGAGACCTGAAGACAGAGACTGAGAGAGGGACCCCATTCCCTAAGGGTTGCCCAGTCTAGTACAGAAAACAGCAGTGAGGCTCAAAAGCACATAGTGAATCTCTCCCATTTATTTGACTGGATGACATTTTACTTCCCTTCATTGGTTCCTCTCTCCTTCCCTTTCTCAAACAAACCCAAGCCGTCAATTAGTGCATTCATTTACTAAATCAAATAAAAATGAATTCATTTTAAGAACTTTGCTGTATCTGTTTAGATTACTGAAGTCACTGTAATAAACTTGCACTGGAAACTCATTTACTTATCACGAGGCTTCAAGTTGCCACACAATTTAAATAATTTTCTGGAACAGTGATGTTTTGTGTGGGATCAGAAGTCAAGAATATTGATTGAGGGAGGAAGAATGAGAGAATTTTTATTTCAACTTTAGAGATATATCTTGAGAAAGTAGGCAAACTGTCTTTGAATAAAAGCAGGAATAATATGGCTTTGAGTGTTTTGTACTATCTGTAACCCTGATCCTTGGGTATTTACCCTAGATTTCATAGCTTTAAAGGAGCAGTACGTTTAACTAGAAATACCAAATATCTGTTTACTTAAATACTAAAGTTGTGTGTGGGAAACACAAAAGCAATAATATATAGGCCCTTGCCTTCTGGTTATTTATAGATATTTAGGCAGAAAAAAAAAAGATAACTACCGAGATGGTTAAAAGGTAACAAACTACCTGCCAAAAGGGGAAAGTGGAGCTACCCTCCATCTAACCCATTTTCTCTCCAGAAAATAGCTCCACATTCAGAGAAATTCTTGATTTAATACATATCTTATACACACGACAACCCAAATTTAACAACTAGGAAATTAAACATCTGCATGTACGAATATAAGACTGGGTCATATCAAATGATCTGGCTAAAAGCTAAGACTGAGGGCACCTTTCTATTATGGCAGAAACTTCTCTGAATGTTTATTACCCAAGCACAGTTCTCTGCACTGCTAGAGTGCTAAGGTCGCATAACCTGTTGGAATTTCTACCTTACAGAATGTTGAATATCAGTAGGTTTGCTAGTAAACTAAGAAATCTGTGGGTTAATTCTACTAAAGAAGGCGTAACCCTAAAGAGGCCTGTTTCACTTCCAGCGACGGGTATATTTAAGACAATCTTTTTGAAAACCTATTGAGTTTTCGAAGACCCTCTTGAAATAAAGATTACTGGTTTCCCCTCCTTATCCATTTCTTTTTCTTCTGTAGTAGCAAAACCTCCCATTTTAAGCTGTACATAGGGCTACCTTAAATTAACATTAAATATGCTGCTTCTCTTGCAGCTCTCTGTGGACCTGTCACTAAGTTCTGGCTGATGGCATATGATTATTATACAAAACTTCCTCCTTCTCCTTCCTCCTATCTGCTGGCTGGCAGGCAGATGTGATGACTGGAGAAGGAGCAAGCATCTTAGACCATGAGGCGACCCTGCTATTAAAGGCCATACACAGCAGAGAAAAAAGGTAAGAAAGCTGGGTCCTGACACCTTATCAATCCCAGACCACTATCTCCCAACTTTATATAAGAGAGAAATAAATTTCTATCTTTATAAAGCTATGATTATTTCTGTGTTTTCTTTCAGCACAGCCAAACCTAAGCCTAATATTCATCTAAATTCTAAATGGAAAAAACTGAAGCCAATCATTTGGAACTATACAATTGAATATGGTAGCCATGATTCACAGTTATCTATTAGCACTTAAAATGTGGCTGGTCTGAATTCAGATGTGCTGTAAGGATAAAATACACCCCAGATTTTGAAAACTTCATATGAAACAAAGAATGGAAAATAGCTCATTAATGACTTTTATATTGAGTACATGTTGAAATGAAAATATTTTGGTATGTTGGGTTGAAAATATTAAAATTGATTTCACCTGCACAGGAAAGGAAGCCACCAACAAAATAAGTCAAGTCACTGAATGGGAGAAACCATCTGCAAACCATATATCTGATAAGGAGCTGATATACAAAATATATAAAGACTCCTAGAACTGAATAGAGGAAAAAAACCCAAACAATCTGATTAAAAAACTGGTGGAGGATTTGAATAGACATTCTTCCAAAGAGGACATACTGATGGTCAACAAGCACATGAGAAGATACTCAACATCACTAATCATCACAAAAATGCAAATCAAAACCACAAGATGTATCACCTCACACCTGTCAGAAAGACTTATCAAAACGATGAGAAATAACAAGTGTTGGTGAGGATGTGGAGAAAAAGGAACCTTCATGCACTGTTGGTAGAAATGTAAATTGGAGGAGTCACCGTGGAAAACAGCATGGAGTTTCATAAAAAAAAATTTAAAAAAAAACCTACCATATGATCCACCAATTCCACTTCTGGGTATTTATTTGAAGAAAATGAAAACACTAATGTGAACCATTATTTACAGTAGCCAAGATATGAAAACACTCCAAGTGCCCATTGACATATGAATGGATAAAGACATTGTGGTATATATATATTCAGCCATAAAAAAAGAATGAAATCTTGCCATTTGTGGCCATATGGATGGACTTTGAGGGTATTATGCTAAGTGAAATAAATCAGACAGAGGCAGATAAATGCTGTATGATCTCACATATATGCAGAATACAAAACTGAAACAAAACAAAACAAAAAACCCAACCAAGGTCATGAATATAGAAAACGGATTGGAGGTTGTGAGAGGTGGGGGTTGGGGGTTGGGCAAAATAGGTAAAGGAGTCAAAGGTACAATTTTCAGTTATTAACTAAGAAAGTCGTGAGGATGCAATATACAACATCATAACTATAGTTAATAATACTCTAGTGCATATTTGAAAATGGCTAAGAGACTACATCTTAAAAGTCCTCCCCATGAGAAAAAAAATTCTATAACTTCCTATGATAATGGATATTAACTAGATTTATTACGGTGATCATTTTGTGATATATACAAATATTAAATTTGTATACCTGAAACTAATATAATGTTGTATGTCGATCATACCTCAATTAAAAAAAAAGACTTTTCTGATGATAATGTGATTTTAAAAAATTTTATAAAAAATTAATTTCACCTGTTTCTTTTTACTTTTTTAATATGGCTAATAGAACATTTAAAATGATATATATGGTCCACATTTTATTTCTGTTGAACAGAACTGATTAGAACATGAACTTTTAAATACAGTGATAAGTAGGTATCTTTACTGAAGATCAAAAAAGACAAAGATGACAGTGCCTATAGCATTTCAGATTTAGGTCAGGCATGGGGTACATGTCCTGCCAACAGGGGGTTTTAAAATAAAAATGGAAGACTGCTAAAATATCTTTCAAAGAAAGAATATCTGGGATGATTTTAAACATGATTCTGTATTAAGACAAAAGGTGAATTAAATGCTTAAAGTCTCCTAAGCACAATAATTTAAAAACCTGATAACTGATACAAAACCTACTATCGTAGGTAAAATTCTTCTATGTCTTAATAAATATATATACAAATGGAAATACATATAAGACATTCACATTATATATGTATCAGCCTTTATTGTATGTTACTATGTTTTCGAGGGCACAAATGCCTTTCTTATTTTTGATGTACTGGATGTGATTTAAGAGGGTCACTTGAAGTTACTAATTACAGTCTAACGTTCTGTTTGGTGGTGTTCATCTTGTGTTTGCACAATTAAAACTCTGCTTCTACTCAGGTGTTGGATTTGCGGGTTGGCTCACACAATGATTCTTCTGCCAGAGCTAGCAAGATGGTGCTGGCCACAAACAGTAATTGTCTTAGAGTTCCCTGTATTTGATAACAGTGCTGCATCTCTTTCCCAAGACCTCTTGTCAAGTACACAGATGTGCACATTAGCCATGGTTTATAAAGCAAATCAAGGGTTTCTGTGCAGGCTGGCTCTAAATTCTACAGATCTTTGTGTACATGCAGCTAGGATATAGATCTATAGTAACAGCATGGCACACTTTCACTTTCCTAAAACAGAAAAAGAGTTCTTTATTCTGACTTACAGAATATTGTCTTTTTCAGTATCAATATGCATTTTAAATTTCAAACATTTGGATTATTCAAAAATACACTTAACCCAAACTATAGAATCAGGTTTTGGAAGGCAAATAAATAATACTCCTTTTATCCCTTCCAAGCTTCAAATCAACTGGGAAATAGACATGAGACGTGAGACATATAAATGGAGCTTAAAATATCAACTTTAATACTGGAACTGTCATTGGGGAAATGGCTGTATACCTGTAGAGAAAAGGGCTCAATAACATTCCCTCTTCCAACTAGATCATGCAACTGTCCACCTGAGGGAAAGTTTGGTTCAAAGAAGATACACTTAGGCAAATTGCTGCCCCCCACTAGTTGGGGCACAGACAGATGAAAACAGGAGCAAATCCGCAGTATTTTTAATCCTGTTGTAGATTAGCTTCACCAAATCAAGGAACGTAAGCCCATGATGGGGGGTGGGGGAGAGGGGTCTCGCATTTGATCTGTTAACTTCTCAAGTATTTTATTGTAAAATACTAGAGACGAAAAAAAATGTGGATATATCCCTACAGAGTCAAAGCAGCACTGGTTTGGGATATGTAAGGTAATACTCAACTACACACTGTGATGTATAAATTTTAAGGACATCTTCTTAATCTATTTATCTATTAATAGACACTTGGGGTGCTTCATACCTTGGCTGTTATAAATAATGCTGCAATAAACATAGGGGTGCATATATCTTTTTGAATTAGTGTTTTTGTTTCCTTAGGGTAAATACCCAGTAGAGGAATTACTGGGTTATATTTCTATTTTTAATTTTTTGAGGAACCTCCATACTGTTTTTCACAGTAGCTGCACCAATTTACATTCCCACCGTGCATAAGAGTTCCCTTTTCTCCATGTCCTTACTCACACTTGTCTCTTGTCTTTTTTTTCTCACTGCTGTAGGGTGATATCTCATTGTGGTTTTGATTTGCATTTCCCCAGTAATTCCACTTCTAGGTATTTCCCTGAGAAAGCAAAAACGCTAATTCAAAAAGATATATGCACCTCTATATTTATTGCAAAAGTTCGACGACGTGGTCAGTCAGCAATTGAGTCAGAGTTCTTGTGTAGCTATAGGCTAATAACCATTGGTGATTTGTCAAACTAAAGCCTTTTCCTGAGTAATTCTCAAAGGAAGTATTGCCTGTTATTAACATATTCTAGATGGTATTTGGAACAAAAGGTGATTACAGTTAAAAGGCATGGGAAGAATACAAAACTTAGAAATAAGTCTTAAAATTACTTGTTTATATAATATAAAGAAATTTGTGTATTAGCTCTCTCCTAGTCTTTTACTGGTTAGGAGAGTCATAACAGATTTCTAACCATATACTTTAATAATCTCTATACTTTATCCAAAGGAGCTGCATCCCCCCCAAACGAGAAGCTTGATGTATAAAATTCTCTTCATTGATTTCTGACCAAATTCTTAATCTAAAAGTTGAGATTTCTAAACTGTCTAGTCTTTATACCCCAAGATGAATATTTGCTTAGACAGGTCTTGTTCAGCTAGGTTTTCAAATAATATTAAAAATACAAATACGAATCCGATTTCTCTGGAACTTGTTTTAAACCCCTAAGCCACAAATATTTTAATTAATTTATTCTTAACTAATCAATTAATGAGAGGGGAACAAATTCTTGTGAAATAAAAAATGTAAAGAGAAAATTAACTTACTTTTTAAAATATGTTTATGCACTTACAGTCAACATTATAGAAAAAATAATTCAATCATGACAAATGTTTAATTGTTATTAGATAAATGTAAATAATTTTTTTTTAAGTAGGCTTCCCACCAAATGTGGGGCTTGAACTTCTACCCTGAGATCAAGAGTAGGATGCTCTACCCACTGTGAGCTACCCAGGCGTCCAGGGCAAGAAATACTTTTAAAATCTACAGTTCTATTTCTTTTGAGAAAGTAGTTTAAAACTATAGTCTATTGAATGAGGCGGCCATCTGGTGACGGAAAAGGGCACTACAGGCACTATTTTGCAGGAACTGAACGTCTTAAGCATTCTACACAAACCAACTGAACCACAAAAATTTCGGCTGCGCTGTCCAACAGAAACAGAAGTCACATATGCAATTTTAAAATTTCTAATCACTTCTTTTAAAAAGTAAAATTTTAATATCATATTTTTATTTAACCCGATATATCAAAAATATTATTTCAGCATATAATCAATACAAAAAGTTAATTTTTTTCATATTAAGCCTTCAAAATACAATGCGTATTTTATGGTACATCTCAATTCGGACTAGCCACAGTTCGTGTTCACGAGCCACGCGTGGCTGCGGCTAGTGGTTCCCATATTGGATAGGCAGATCTAGAAACGGTAGAGAGAGCTACAGTTATTTTGATTTGCCTTTTACTAAGTTAGTTCATTTCTCGCCCCTTGTACCCGCTCTTTTAAAAGTTCCTCCCTTTCCCTCTTTAAGTTCTACTTTATTTTGTAAATATGTTTAGCCTCCTGAATATTTTGGAAAACTTAAAAGACCCCCAAGAGCCGGCCCAAGAACGGTAAGAAGACCCTAGGGGCGTCCATCTCTTCTCCAGAGGGCACTGGGGCGTTCATTTGCCAGCGCCGTCCTTCGATTCGGCTCGTCGGCGCTCGGCGGCTTAGGTGGAGGTCAGCTACATTCCCGGGGATCGGAGGCCACGCCAGGGGATCGTGGCCTGTCCTGGCTCTCTGGTCGCCTTATGACATCACAGCGCCATGACTGAGGTTCAAGGCCAGGGAGGCTCCGGACTTCCAGGCCCCAAGGGTCAAAGGCTTTCAATGGGAAAGAGCCAGGACTGGAGGAGGCCACACGACTAGGTCCCTGCCACTATGCCCACAACTCGGTGCTTCCAGTCCGGTTTCCTGATCCAGCGAAAGCAGGTGAAAAGATGCGCGCTGGCACAAAGAGAGCCCCGCGCGAGAAGCTCCCCATCATTTCCCAGCAGCACCAGCGGGGTCTTCCGGGTGGACCCCTACCTCTGCTGATTGGTTGGAGGTTGCCGCCACGTGACCCAGAAACGGATTCGGCCGCTGCTTTCCCCGCCTCTGTTGTCCCCCTCCCCACTCCAAGGTCGCGGGAGGCGGAAGGCAGGTTTCCTAGGCAACCGGAGCTGGTAGTGTATACACACCAGGCCCCGGATTAGAGAGCGTGTCGTGCCTGCTGTTGCAAGACAGGGATTGAGAGGTCGGAGTGGACTCTGGTCTGTCTCGGATTGCCTTGGAATCCATCGCCTTTCTGGGATAAGGTGAGTGTGTCACCTTGTGGCCTTCGGGCCTACATCACCTGTCCGCAGGCCCCAGGAGTCTTTGTTCTCCTCTCCTCCCTCTCGGCCCGCCCCCGAGAGGAAGAGGGGAGAGAAGCAAAGCTGAGGTCAACAGACCCCCGTAATGGCGCAGTGGAGATGATAATAATAATGAGACAGTGACGTGTCTTTATTGGAGGCCATCAGGGTGACCAGAGCAAAGATTAAGAGGAGGAGGAAAGGGAAGGTGGCCCACAGTCACCTGTGCAGCCTTTCCTGCACACATTAAGGTACAGACTGAGAAAACCAGATGTTCCTTGGCCAAATTGGATACTGCTTACCTAGTGCCAGAAGGGCGTAGTTTGGGCCCATCAGTGCTAAAAGATGGATTCTGATCTCTTTATACCCAAGGGAGGAGACAGTTTGATCATACAGGGTTTCTACTTTGTAGAAAAGAAATTTGATTTCCTCAGAATAGTACCCTCCCCAGCTCTCCTGGCAGACAGAAACATGGTGCTTTACACTCTAATTATTATTATATTCTGGTCATGTACAGCAAGCATTTACATATTATTACATATATTCCAAGTTATACCATATAGAACTCTGTAGCAAGACAATTAATTCAAACTATTTGACAAATTTATGGAACACCAAGCAAGTGTCAGGCACAGTGATAGGTTCATTGTCCTTGCCTTCAATGACCATGTAACCTGGTAAGGAGGAAAGACCTGCAAGCATCACAATACAGTGGGATAGGTGCTGTATATAGAACATATGCAGGCCTCAACTGGAGCCAAAGGAAGAGAATGATTATAATAACACCAGAGAGAATTAAATCTTCACAAAGAAGACCTTGATTTAAATCTTTAAGGATGCATGGAGTATGCCATAAAGTCAAGAGAAAAAGACATTTTAGGGAAGGAAGACAGCATATGACAAAATAAAGAAACACCCCAGCCCATTCAGAGAACTATAGCTGTGGCCAGACCCTGGGGTGTTGGGAGTGTGTGGTTGATGAGCTCGACAGGCAGGCGGGAGTCAGAGTGTGGATACCATGAATACCTCCCCAGGGGAGTAGCCTAAACAGATTTACCTTTCAGGAGGCTGGCTATCACAGCAGTGTAGAAGATGGATTGGAGAGATGTAGGAGTATAAGGAGGGCATCCAATTAAGGTGAAGTGATGAAGGCCTGAACCAAAACAGAGGCAAACAGAATGGAGAAGAGGGGGAAAATGACAGATATTTAAGAGGTATATGCAGAAGGATTTAATGAGTGAGTGAACATGGAAGATGTAAAAGAGTGGTGAAGAATAAGTCCTGGGTTTCTGATATGGATGATTACAAAGATGTGCCATTTACCAAGAGAAGGCATACACTCAGAGAAGCAGGCTGGCTGGGAAATATGACTTCAGTATTGAACACACTGAATTTGAGATGACACATTCAGATACAGCTTTCCATGTGGGAAGCTGGATTTGTTGAATGGAAAAATAGGAAGATAAAGATTAGTAGTTTTTCACCAAGAAGGAAACAGTTGATCAGAAAAGTAGATTTGAAATAACAAGTAAAGAGAAGCCAAGGAGAAAAAGGCAAACCAAAAAAGAAAACTAAAAGAAGGGAGTTATCAACATTGTCAAATGCCATGCCAAGGTCCAGTTAAGTTGAGAGCTGAAACATGTCCAGTGTCTTTGGCAACCAGAAGATGATTGTTGAGTTTGGCAAAAGAAGCAGTAGTGGTCTGAGGTATCCCCAGTCAGGTTGCAGTGAGTTAAGAACTGAGTGGAGGTAGTCAAGTGTTGCTATAATGAATCCTCTATCTTGAGGTTTTTCTGTGAAAGTATCTAAAACATTCATTCATAGAATACGGGATAGGACTTTTTTTTTTTTTTAAAGATAGGAATGATCTAACAGTCATATATGGAGAGAAGAGATACCCTAGAGAAGAAAAGATGGGAATAAAAGGAGGAGGAAAATTTGACATAATAGTGTTCTGAAAGAGACTGAAGACAATGGGATCAGTACACACATTTTAGACAAGAGAAAGAATACTTTTACTAAGACAGGAGTCAGGAAGGAAAAGAAATACATTTTTAGGAGGAAAGGGAATTTAAGGAATGAATATCTGATGGTATCCCTGTTCTCTGTTAAGATAGGGACAAGATCATCCACAGAGGAGGGGTGGGAGGGAGAACTTGAACTGGTAGAAGGTTAGAATAGTCTCTTAAGTCATGAATCCCAGAGCTGTATCTCTAGCCCTGCTCTCCCTAGGAGAGGAAGTCAAAGAGGAAAATATAAAATGTCTGTTATTGAAGATCCAGATAAAGTTAGAGGCCATGCATTTGCAATGACTTCAGCTCTGTGCTGGTTATGGGAAATCATCCAGCAGCACTCCAGAGTGGAGAGGGGAAGGAGGGGATTGAATCAATCCAAGATTTGAGATTTGAAGGGTAAAAGCTATAGAAGCTCCTGGTGGCTCCTGGTTCTGTGAAGGAACTAAAGAAGATCTGTAGTCTCTTAGATGATCAGGCCCTCAGAAGAACTTTCCCAAAGTGGAAGTGAATGAGGGCAAGCTGGCCAACAGGACACACTTCTTGATGGAATCAGAAGCTTCAGCTGGAAGCCCTGGGCCCACTTGTGACTGGAGGAAGGATAGGAGGCTTGTGAGTACCAGGGAGGTTCAGGTTCTTCATAATTCAGATGTAGTTATGCAAATTATAGAATTGAAGATTTTTAAATTATATTTTGTTTTGTTAATTAACAGTTACATTAGAGCAGATTTTTTCCTAAATAAGATGAAGTGGGAAGTGAGGTTCTTATCCAAAACATGCATATTTCTCTGTTAAGAAAAAGTAGTCTTGGATAAATGGCAAGCTGTACCTTTTTCTCAAGAAGACTGAATACTGTGAAGATGGAAGTTCTCTCTAAATTAAGCTTTTCAATGGAATCTCAAAAACCCAAGTGAATTTTTAAACACTAAATATGAAATTGTCATAAATTTTATTTGGAAAAATAAATGTGAAAGAATAGCCAAGAAATTTTTTTAAAATTTGAGGTGGGAATTAATATAAGAGGTGGGAATTAATATAAATTACAGTAATTAAAACAGGATACTATAGGAGCTAAGGAAGAACACAGATTGGAAAGTCCAAAATTAGGCTCAAATATATGTGATAATTTAGTGAATAACAAAGGGAACAGTTAATTTCTTTTGGAATAGACATCTTGGATATAGACTAGATAACCTGAATCCCCACTTAGTGACTTTGGATGTACCGAGGACAGGCCTTGTTCCTTGTGTGGTAGTTGGAAGGCAGGCTTTCCTTTTAATGTTTACAGACATTAAACCAGAACGTAGGGGCTTCTTTTCTGATGAGAAGTGGTGGTACAAAGCCCTCCTTTACTTAGTATAGCATTTGAATAAGCCTAGGGAGGAAAGACTGTGGCCTGCATCTATGTACGGGCCTCTGATGGAGTATCTAAATCCTTTCAAGTTGTTCCTTGCAAAGTGCTCCCCTGACTGGCCACTCCTCAGCCTGTGCTATAATATCTTGGGGGTACCCAAGAATGGGGAAAGAGACAGTTGCTGATGGCAAGCAAAGAAGGAAAGATGGACCTTCAACATAGGTCCATCATGTATCTACTTCTCACTATCACCACTATCACCACGCTACTCCAAGCACCACCCTCTCTCACTTATATTACTACAACGGTCCCTAAATCGGTCTCCTTGCATCTACCTTAGACCCCCTACAGTCTACTTTCAACAGATCCTTTGAGAGTGATCCGTTTCAAAACTTAAGACAGATCCTATTACGCCGCCCCTCAAAATCCTCATAGAGCTTTCCATCTTACTCATAATAATAAAATCTAAAATCCTCAGAAGGACCTACAAATCACAAGCTAGCACATGAGTTGGCCCTGCACTACCTCTCTGATGTCACATCCTACCGGTCTCCATGTCCTAGCTGTGCTCTAGCCATACAATTTCCTTGCTATTCTGCAAGCATGCCAAGTATCCTTTCACCCTATTTTCTTTGCATGTGCTCTTCCCTCTGCCTGCATGCATTTCTCCCAGATTTATTCATAGCTTACACTCCCTCATTTCCTTCAGCTCTTTGCCCAGATGGTACCTTATTGGAAAAGTCTTTTCTTTCCTTTTACCCCTATCATAGTTTTATCAATGTATTAACACATATATTAATGAATGAGTGAATGAGTTAGTAGAGATTCCAGGATAATTTTCTGGCTGTATTTTTCTTTGTGGTGTTAGCCAGAGCCCCTCCTCTCCTCAACTCAGCAAGGTCAGACTGCATCTCCAGTTTACAAAGCCTGAGATCTGATACAGATCTCACAGTCCTTGATTTGGTTCCCTTGGATGTTCACAGCCACCATCTTCCCAATCGTTGCTGTTCCAAGTTTGGGGAATTTTTAGGATAGTTTTGTAAAACTTCTTTCCTTGGTACCTTGAATTTGCGGCTGGTTTGTACTGATGGGCTTTTATCTCAGTCTCATGCTGTCTACTTCATTTCCATTCGAACGACCTTTGCCTAATAAAATACCAGGAATAAACTTAATGAAAGAGGTGAAAGACCTGTACTCCGAAAACTATGAAACATTGATGAAAGAAATTAAAGACAACACAAAGAAATGGAAAGATATTCCATGCTTATGGATTGGAAGAACAAATACTGTTTAACCAAAGCAATCTACACTAAGTTTAATGCAATCCCCATCAACAACCAACAGCAATTTTCACAGAACTTGAACAAACAATCCTAAAATTTGTATGGGACCACAAAAGACCCCAAATAGCCAAAACAATCTTGAAAAAGAAAAAACTGGAGGTATCACAACTCAGACTTCAAGTTATGTTACAAAGCTGTAGTAATCAAAACAGTATGGTATGGGCACAAAAACAGACACATAGATCAATGAAACAGAATAAAAAACCCAGGAATATACCCACAATTGTATGGTTAATTAAGCTTCAACAAAGGAGGCAAGAATATGCAATGGGAGAATCTCTTCAACAAATGGTGTTGAGAAAACTCGACAGCCACATGCTAAAGAATGAAACTGGACCACGTTCTTATACCACACACAAAAATAAATTCAAAATGCATTAAAGACCTAAGTGTGAGACCTGAAACCATAAGAATCCTAGAAAAGAGCACAGGTAGTAATTTCTCTGACATTGGTTGTAGCAACATCTTTCTAAATATGTCTCCTGAGGCAAGAGAAACAAAAGCAAAAGTAAACTATTGGGACTAAATCAAAATAAAAACCTCTGCACAGCAAAGGAAACAATCGGCAAAACTAAAAGAGAACCTACTGAATAGGAGAAGATATTTGCTAACAACACATCTGATAAAGGGTTAGTATCCAAAATATTATCATACCAAAAAACCAAATAATCCAATTAAAAATGGGCAGAAAACATGAACAGACATTTCTCCAAAGAAGACATACAGATGGCCAAAAGACACATGAAAAGATGCTCAACATCACTCATCATCAGGGAAATGCAAGTCAGACCTACAGTGAAATATCACCTCACACCAGAATGGCTAAAATAAAAAGCACAAGAAACAACAGATGTTGGCAAGGATGTGGAGAAATAGGAACCCTCATGCCGTGCTGGTGGGATGCAAACTTGTGCAGCCATGTGGAAAACAGTATGGAGGTTCCTCAAAAAATTAAAAATAGCTATGATATTTTTAGCAACTACCCTGTGATACAGGAGATGCACTACTGGATATTTACCCAAAGAATAGGAAAACACTAATTTGAAGGGATATGTGTACCCCTATGTTTACTGCACCATTATTTATAATAGCCAGACTGTGGAAGAATCCCAAGCATCCATCGACAGATGCATGGATAAAGAAGAGGTGATATATATATCACACACACACATATATATATATATATACACACACACACACATAGGAATATATATATATATATATATATATATATATATATATACATATATATAATATTCAACCATAAAAAAAGAACAAAATTGCCATTTGCAACAACATGGATGGATCTAAAGAGTATAATGCTAAGTGAAATGAATCAGTCAGAGAAAGACAAATCCATATGATTTCACTCGTATGTGGAATTTAAGAAACAAATGAACAAAGGGAAAAAAAGAGAGAGACAAACCAAAAAAACAGAGAACAAATAGATGGTTACCAGAGGGGAGGTGGGTGGATGGGTAAAATAGGCAAAGGGGATTAAGAATACACTTATCAATATGAACACTGCATAATATATATTGTTGATCACTATATTGTACACTTGAAACTAATTTATCACTGTTAACTATACTGGTATTTAAATAAAAACAATGACAAAATACCTTTCTCAACATCTCTGGCACTTAATGCTCTTTTTCTAGCACTGCTACTTCTTTTCTTATTTTCATATTTCCCTGGTCATTCTAGTGGGATTTGGGGAGAGAAGGTAGGTAGATACACGGACACAAGTCACCATCTTTTTTTTTTCTTAAAATTTTAATTTATGTGCACACATTACATGTATATAGTTTTGCATGAATGAATGAAAGCGAGCATACACTTTTAAATAAATATTTAAGTAAAATTTCATTTTAAGTATAACATATATATAGAAATCACACAAATCTTAGATATCTAATTTTATTTTCTCAAAGTGAATGCATTCCTTTAACCAGCACACAGATCACGAAATACATCTTCATCAGCACTCTGGAGCCCCTCTGTACCTCCTCCTGGTTACTCACTCCTGAGAGGTAACCACTATCCTGACTTCTAATACCATAGCTTGGTTTGTCTTCAAATTTTATGTGAACAGAGCCACACAGTATAAACCTCACTGTGTGTGTGTCTTCCTTTGCTCAGCCTGTGTTTGTGGGAATGATCCATGTTGTATACAACAATAGTTTTTTCCTTATTCCACTTCTAGGTATAAATTCAGACTAAATGTCTTGCATGATGATGTCTTGCATGGTAAAACTTGTTCAGGGAACCCACTATTTAGCTCTACACTGGAGATATTCCAAATGTCTACTAACAGTAGAATGAATAAGTGGTTTATATATTCATACTGTACAATACTAAACATGCTTTTAAAAAGTTTTTTTTCTTTTCCATTTTTACCTGGATCTATCCCTAGCCAACCTCTCATGCCTATTATAACCACACTAGCTTTCACCTGCATCCAAGGTAACTCATGTTAACAATTTAGTGTGTATCTTTACGTATTTTCTCCTTACATAATCATACACACACGTGTATACATATATATACACATATACACACAGATGTACACCCATACTTAACTACAAGGGAATTGTAAAAAGTGGGATCACAGTATACATCATACCTACATTTTGCTTTGTCATACCTACATGTTGCTGGAAATCTAATAAGCAGCATTAGTATGTATTATTTCATTTGGAATATGAGATAATGCTACAATAATTTTTTATCAGTATGAAAAGTACATTCTTAAATTTTTTTTAGACACTTTTGTATGATATTTTCCAAAGCACTTCTAAATCTATGATTATAGGATGTGACAATATTACCCATTAATCAGTTGTTACTAACTCTGCGATGTTACTGTTAGCCTCGCTTATATGTAAGAAATGATGATCGTATACAACTAAGAAATATTACGAGATATGAACAGTAGGTAAAACAAGAAATTTCACTTTTCTTTCACCTTGTTTTTTAAATTAAAGGTCGATGTCTGGATCCCAATGAAAATACTAAAACCTAGATTCTTATATTTTAAAAATAATATATGTCTGGAATAATATAATGAATATATTAAAAATTACCAAAAAATTGGGTTTTTATTACAGCTACTTAGGTTTTAAGCATTCATATCATCTAAAATGAAAATATTGGCTAATTCATTTTAATAAATATTTATTACCATGCCAGGTATGTCACAAAACCCTGAGGTTTCTTTTCTTTGCTGGTATACTTAGAGAGCTATATTCAGTTTTGGACACAACAGTATAATAGGAAGGATGAACTGTAGCCTGTTCAAAGAACAGAAACAGTTATCTCCAGTGAGAGAACTAAAAGAGATGAACTGGGCAGTGAGGTAAAGTTGTAGACGAGAGATGACCATGTTCTTCAAGTATGAAAGGCTTACGGTGTGGAAGAAAAATACTCATTTTATTTGAAGTCAGAGGTAGAATAACAATGCAGTGGAGTTATGGAGAGATAGAATTAAATTCAGAATAAAAAAATGATTTTCTAACAGAAAACTTTAGAAATGGAATGGACTGTCTCGGGGCCCAGACAGATAGTATTATACTGTGTGAAAATTTCAGGCCACATGTGGGTAATTCCACCTAAGTAGCTTTAAGACCCCTTCAACTTGGAATAACATGACTCTAGAATTTATTTTATTTCAACTTTCCATTTTCCTTAATAGATATATTATTATGACCTTTATTTTTAATGGAAGATGATTGAATGTGAAAACCTAAACCATGAAGAAATAATTAAGGAACTGGTGAGTCAAAGCCAAATTTCTTTTCAATTACATTTGCAAGAATATTAAATGGAACATTTTTACACTCCTTTCTGGAGCTTACCTAGATTTCTTCTACCCCATGACCTTTGGAAGTAGAGAAAAATCATTATTATGGTATAACTTTCCTTCTTATAAGTTAAAAATGGCATCAGTGCAATTGACAGTTTATAATTTCTAACGGCAAAATAATTTTTAAATTATTTTAAGTATATAATAACCCAATTTCTTTTTTTTGAAACAGTGTTTATGCAATGGTTTGTCTTATGAGATGGTTGGACAAGAAGGATCAGATACTTCAAAGCTGGAGATGTTTTTCTCAGGGTATCCGCGTATAGTTGGATTATCATTATTTCCTAATTTAACAAGTCTCACAATTGTTGCTCAAGATATAAAAGAAATTTCAGGGTTAGAAACTTGTTTACAGCTTAAAGAACTCTGGATTGCCGAATGCTGCATAGAGGTAAGCATAAGCATAACGGAACATGAAGTATTTTATGCTGAATTCTTTGGCTTCGGAAAAACAGTTCCTTGAAATACATGCATGAGTCATGGATCAAAACAGATGAATGGGAAGGGGCATACGTGATGAATTAAAATAAAACTCTTTACCCAGTAAAACAAAACAAACAAAACAGATAAATGGGTAAAATACAGAAATAGATTTCTACAAAGGAGAAAATAGAAATGAATCAAAATGCAGACATATTCTACTTTTTAGTAATCAGATCAGATCAAATAATGCCCAGTATTGCTTAGTAGTAAACTGGTTTAAATTGGTTTACTTAGTCACTATTGGTTGTGTGAAAATTGTAACATCTAAGGGTGCCTGGCTGACTCAGTGGAGCATGCAACTCTTGATCTCGAGGTTGTGAGTTCAAGCTCATGTTGGGTGCAGAGATTACTTAAAAATAAAATCTTTAGGGGCGCCTGGGTGGCACAGCAGTTTAGCGTCTGCCTTCAGCTCAGGGCGTGATCCCGGCGTTATGGGATCGAGCCCCACATAAGGCTCCTCCGCTATGAGCCTGCTTCTTCCTCTCCCACTCCCCCTGCTTGTGTTCCCTCTCTCGCTGGCTGTCTCTATCTCTGTCGAATAAATAAATAAAATCTTTAAAAAAATAAAATAAAATAAAATCTTTAAAAAAAAAGAAAATTGTAACATCTGTAGTGAAGAGCAAGACTGCAAAATGTATCATGAGTCAAGGAAAGGTGCATACCTTTTGACTCTGAAATCCCTAATTCTAAGATTTTATCCTAGAGGAGTAATTCAACAGCAGAAAACACTATAAAGTTATTTGTTGCATATTATTTATAATAGTTAAAAATTTGAAACAAATATTTCACACATACAGGTATTTTTAAGAATGTTATTATAACTTATGTAATATTTTTTAATTATGAAATATTATTTGAATGATTACAAAAACATTTTAGATGGTTTTAAGTTTAAAAAAATCCATAAAATTATGTAGGTATTATGATTATAATACAAAAATATAGAGTTGATTAAAATTTTAAAAGAATATGAACATTGAAAATAGTTATATTTTGGTGGAGAGATTACATGTTTTTTTCTTTTAAAATGTTTAGTTCATTTTGAGGTTCCTGGGTGGCTCAAATGGTTAAGTGTCCAACTCTTGATTTTGGCTCAAGTCATTATCTCAGGGTCATGAGATGGAGCCCTGCCTCAGGCTCTGAGCTCAGAGTGGAGTCTGCTTGAGATTCTCTCTCTTCTTCTCCTTCTACCCCTCCCCCCACTCATGCGCATGTGCTGTCTCTCTCTCTCTAAAATAAATAAATTAAAATCTTTAAAATGTTTAGTTCATTTTGTTGGATACAGATTTTGCAATAAAATGTGATTTTAAAAAGAAAATGTACTTATAATCTACTTTATTAAAAGGATAATACCAAAACATAAGTTAACGCTATTCAGTCTCTTTTTTTTTTTTTACAGAAAATTGGAGGTCTTCAAGAATGTAGAAATTTAGAAAAACTGTATTTATATTATAATAAAATTTCCAAAATAGAAAATTTAGAGAAATTATTCAGATTGGAGGTTCTCTGGCTGAACCACAATACAATTAAAAATATTGAGGTAAGATAATTTCAATAATTTATATGAAAATTCAGTTACCCCTGTGGAGTTTTAACCATAATGTCCAAGATCATATTATGGACATATTTATGACTAGCTTAATTATAGTTAAGAAAAACTAACATGTATATAGCATTTATAATGTGTAGAAAACTTCATATACAATGTTTTCTTTACTCTTCCCACCAAGCCTGGGAGGTAAGGTATTATTTCTTCCTTCAAAGTTAAAAATAGAAGATTTAGAGAAGTTATACATATAACTTGCCAAAGATTATAAACACACTCTGTGATGTGTTTTTCTTCCTACGCATCTTCCTCCTTTCTTCTCCCCTCCCCTCCCCTCCCTGTTCCCTCTTCCTCTAATTCACTCCATGTTCCAGAGAAACAAAGATGACTGCATTAAGGCAACCACTTAATCCTGTGCTTGTGAAGTACACAGCACCCAGTGCTCAGAACACTTGGAGAACTAACCAGATTGATCAGATCACTTATAAATATATATTTTACTGACTTCTTCTAAATGATATATTGTCTAAATTTTTAGGGCTTACAGACTTTGAAGAATTTAAATGACCTCAACCTTGCTGGAAATCTAATAAGCAGCATTGGTATGTATTATTTCATTTGGAATATGAGATAATGCTACAATAATTTTTTATCAGTATGAAAAATACATTCTTAGTTTTTTTTCAGACTCTTTTGTATGATATTTTGCAAAGCACTTCTAAATCTATGATTATAGGATGTGACAATATTACCCATTAATCAGTTGTTACTAACTCTGCGATGTTACTGTTAGCCTCGCTTATATGTAAGAAATGATGATCGTATACAACTAAGAAATATTACGAGATATGAACAGGAGGTAAAACAAGAAATTTCACTTTTCTTTCACCTTGTTTTTTAAATTAAAGGTCGATGTCTGGATCCCAATGAACAATTGGAAAGATTAAACCTTTCTGGTAACCAAATATGTTCTTTCAAGGTATGTTTAAGTGGAACAGTCTATTTTTATTTACCAACTTGGTTCATGAACCATCTTATTGCAGAAAATGTACTAAATAGTTCTCTTTTAAAGAACAATTTGGGGCGCCTGGGTGGCTCACCTCAGGTCATGATCCCAGGGCCCTGGGATCGAGTCCTGCATCGGGCTCCCTGCTCAGCGGGGAGCCTGCTTCTCCCCCTCCCACTCACCCTGCTTGTGTTCTCTCTTTCTCTGTCAAATAAATAAATAAAATCTTTTTAAAAATTCTAAAAAAAGAACAATTTAATTATTTTGGACTATTCAGTATTCTAAGAAATTTTAGAGGCAGCTGATTAAGTTGGCCCTAATGATCTGACGCTATTAAAACCAAACAAGAAACTATTTATTTGGCTTAGTTTTCCTCTGATCTTTCTGGCTACATCTCTGGTTTTTCATCTTCTCCCAGCATCTAAAGTAGACTGGTTGAGGTTAGTCCCAGGATCTTTTCTCATTACTATCTGCATTCATTCTCTAAATAATCTCATCATCTTTTGACTTTAAATACGTTTTATTCATTTATTACTCCTAACTTTCTACTTTTCCTAACAGCTATTTCTATTTCTACTTTCCCGCATAACTCCTCAGAACTATAGATATCTCCTATTCTAATTCAGACTGATTTCCTCTGCACCGAACCTTCTTCTCCTGCAGCCTTCTCCACCTCTCTAAATGGCATCTCCATCTTTCTAATAACTTAAGCCAAAATCCTTACAGTCATTTTTTTTTTACTCCTCTTATCCTTCATAACCCATATCCAATCCATTGGTAATTTCTATTGGCTCTACCTTCAGATATGTCCAGTTTGACCATTTTTTACCACCTAGATCTCTACTAATCTGGTTCAAGATACCATCATCTCTAACCTGCATTTTAGAAAGAAAAAAGGGGGAAAAAGCCTCCAAACAGGTCTCTCTGTGCTTATCCTTTCACTACTGTCAGTCTGTTTTCTACACAGCAAACTTCTCCTTCAAAAACTATGTCAAATCAAATCACTCTTCTGCTCAAAACTCTCCCTTGGCTTCTCGTCTCTTTTGAAGAAAAATCCGATTCCTACAATGGCCCACAAGACTCTGTATAATCTAGTTCCCCCCACACTATATCTCTGACCACAGCTTCTACCACTTTCCCCTTTGTTTACTCCATTCCAGCCACTCTGGTCTCCTCACTGGTCCTTGAATATAGCTAGTGCTCTCATCTTGGGGCCTTTGCACTTGCTGGGATATTCTTCCCCAAATATCTTCATGGCTCATCTCCTCATTTCTTTCAGGATTTTGTTCAGATGTTATGTTCTTAGTGACACCTTTCCTGGCCAATTTAGTTAAAATAGCAATAACCCCTACTACCCTCCATAACCCAAAGCATTCCCATCACTCTTTCCTTGTTTTTCCTTCTTGGCACTTATTCTCATCCCTTACTAGAATACAAGCTCCATGAGTGCAGGAACCTTGCCTGTTTTGTTCACTGCTGTATCCACAATGTTTAAAAACAGTATTTGACATGTAAAGTCTCAATACACATTTGAATGAAAGAGAGGAAAACAAAAAGACAATGTTTATGGCATATAATGTAGGTGAAAACATATGGCATTTATAATTTTGACAGTGTCAAATTGAAAGTGCATACTCCAACACTTCCTCTAGACAGCAATGAAGAAAGATGAATAAATTCACTATAAAAATAATTTTGAATTGATCATTATTAAAATACACATTCTCTTACTCAGAGAAGAATATTAGACACCAAAAAGCTATAGAATGAGGCAGAATGTTATAAACACTTTAACCAGAAGTTTTAAAAACATAAAAAGTTTAAACAAAATTTTATTGGTCAAATTCAAGAGGAAATATTTGGTGTGAACACCGAGAGGCTGATAGAATTTCAACAGGCATTGGAGGAGGATCTTCTACAATGCCGTGGGAGGGACTCTTGGGGTCATGAGTTCAAGCCCCACATTGGCATAGAGATTACTCTATATATATATTACATATATATTTGTATATACATAAACATGTGCCTTGGGAAATAGGCATTCTAAGATGGGGAGAACAATATGCATGAAGACATGGTGGTAAGAAATCAAGGCGTATATTTGAGAACATCAGCAGAAGAAAGCAGAGGGAACTATGAAAGATAAATTTGGAATGCTGTGGGAGGTAATTTTTAAGCTAACTTATGAGACATGAGTAGGATGTGTCTAGGGAAAGAGCATTCCAGGCAAAGTGTGAAGGACCTAAGTGGGGGGGAAAGAGCATGGTAAATTCAAGAAACTAGAAATCTGTGGCTGGAACAGAGGGAGGGAGAGAATCAAGTTGAAGCTGAAGAAGATATGTACGCAGTGCTGCGAGGATAAGGTTTTGTCCTACCAAGAAGCCACGTAGAAGTTTATCTTACCCTGGCTAGCATGTGGTGCTTCAGCCTTGTGGGGTGGAAGAGCATAGCTGCATAGAAAGATCTGTCACTTCCAGCACTGCCACAAGCCAGAGGCAGCATTGTACTGTGGTAACATGAAGCTTAAGCAAAATAATAATGTAAAGCTCTTAGAATAATGACTAGCACACAGTAAGTACTCAATAGATATGCCATTTTATGATTATTATCACTTTAATTACATTAACCTATTCTATTTCAATCTCCTCATCAAAAAAGTGAGGATAAAAATTGCATTGTGAAAATTTATTATATGGCATAAAATTAAAAAGGTTCTTTATAATAATGATGGCTATTTTTCAGAAAAGCATTGAAACATGGTTCACAGCAACTTTTACTATTCTCACATTAAGAATGTTCTTGAAACACTATTATCTTGAATTTTTATCTCTAAACTTTCCACCCACCCTGAAAAAAATACTATACTGGTGGTGATGGTATAACTTCTGTGCCACTTTTGATCCATAACAGGTACCACAACACCAATTTGCAGTGAGATTTTTGTGCTTTCATAGACTCCAATGTCATCTGACTTTGGACTATAGGTGGGGGTTGGAGGGGGCTCCTGTGTAAGACTTCAAAGTTCATACCTACCGTAGCCCAGACTGATGGTCAAAGGCAACAGAGCCACCCAGAAATCAAAGAGAATGTTTACTCCTTGGAACAGTATGATGATGTACCTTCCTTGCCCATGCAGAATTTGACCAAATAATTCTCTGCACAACTCTGTCCAGAAATCTCCATTTCAGAGCAACTCTGCTTAGTCCCACTTCTGCCCTGAGCCCAGTACTAGCCTTGGGGCCAGCTAGCGAGAGTTTGGACACACATTGGCCACCCGAGCCTGTCTTACTTTTGACTCTAGGAGCCTGACTTCACTTTTTATTTCCCCATTCCATTTGTATTTTACCTTCAGAACTAATGCCTTCTGGTTTTTGCTTTGGATTTCCTTTAACTCTGATTCTGACTCTCCTAACTAGCATTACATCTGTTTAAGGCCAATCCCACCACAGTACCCTCCTCCATCAGGCCTCTGTCATGAATTCTTTAGTTTTCTCAACACTTTAAAAATATAACCACCATTCCTAGCTTAGAGACTGAGGGCCAAAGCCCATATAGACCTTTAGCTTATAGACTTGTATATGCATAAGCAATTGGTAATAGAGTTGTAATAAATTCTGTAACAAAGGTAAACCCAGTGGCTAAGAGAGTTCATAGGAGGACCATCTGCCCCACACTTGGGCGATGAAACAAAACTCCCAGAAAAGATGATACTAGGTTGAGTCTTGACAGATTAAGAAGTAAAACTGGGATGAAGTTCAATGCACTCAAAGGTAGCAGCATGAGTGAAGGTATGATGATAAGTTGCGGTCTAGCACATTCTGAAACTTCCACTTGTTCCGTACAGCTAAAACAAGAAATGTTAGGGTTGAAACAGAAGACACAAGACTTGAAGAGTTAAGCAAGGGCCAGATGCCAAATAAAGGAAGGTGTAAACAACAGCTTAACCTCAGGATAAAAGATGCTCAGGAGAAGCACTGGTCTGGAAGTGCGTTATTGGTCCCCCCACCCCCACCTCCACAGGGTGTGAGGAAAATGAGGCCCTTAGGAGAAAGCTAGGTTTCAGTTGCCATGAACTGGTAGAAAGGGCATTTACAGAAGAAAAACAAGGAAACAAAAACCTCTAAAAATCAGGAATTCAACAGTGATAATGATAAAACAGGGATCCCCTAGCTTTTGATGAGAAAAGAAGATCTGGAGGCTGAGGAGAATGGTAAGCAGTGTTCCTAGAGTGGTAAGTGTGGGAAATGGTGGCAAAGGAAGCAGGAGATCTACAGATACTGGGGACGATTGTTAGCAAAGGGGCTGTGCAGAGGAGGTAATGTTGTCTTAATAAATAAATGTGCTCAGGTGACTGGCTCCAAGGTCCCAGGTGAAATGCATGGTTTGCTAAATATTCTTTGGCCTCCTATATTTAAAATATATAGTTATAGAAGAGCCTGCTGTTTAATTACTGCTATCTATTCTTCATGTAGTTGACACGTTTTTCACTAGAGAAAATAAATTTTATCCATCTAAATCACTTTAACATGTTTAAGCACATAGTAAAATGCATTACATTAAATTACGGGTGATCTTAAGTGTTCAAATGCCTCCTTTAGAAATGGACAGTTACAATTAATTAATTGAACATTATTATTGCTGTTGTTTTAGGACCTCACTAACTTAACCAGGCTGCGTCGCTTAAAGGATTTGTGTCTGAATGATCCTCAATACAAAACCAATCCAGTTTGTCTGCTGTGTAATTATTCCACACATGTGTTGTACCACTTGCCTAGCCTTCAAAGACTTGACACGTTTGATGTGTCAGCAAAACAGATCAAGGAACTGGCAGATGTAAGTGCATTGCTAATCAGATATCTGTGACTTAAGTTTAATTAACTGCTGCTTTCCGGCTGTGTTCACATATGGTAGGTAGTATTATCTTGTCAGTTCTTGTCACCAACTCTACTTTTGCCCCAGTGAGCTGGATATTTCACATAAATGTAGATAAATAATAATATTAGTACTAGAATATCAAATTTGATGACAGTAGATGGTGAATTAATAGAAAAACATTATAATTTATACAAAACTAAAAGAAAGAAATCTGAAAGATTATTATGAGTGTTAAGAATAATTGAACTAGTGGGGCGCCTGGGCAGCACAGTAGTTAAGTGTCTGCCTTTGGCTCAGGGCGTGATCCCAGCGTTCTGGGATCGAGCCCCACATCAGGCTCCTCTGCTATGAGCCTGCTTCTTCCTCTCCCACTCCCCCTGCTTGTGTTCCCTCTCTCACTGGCTGTCTCTCTGTCAAATAAATAAATAAAATCTTTAAAAAAAAAAGAATAATTGAACTAGTGCTATACATACAAAAATTAATAAGGCCTAACTATAAAGTAGAAATGAAATAAGTAACCCTCTCATTTGGAATACTATATATCAAAATTAGAAAATATCCATGGTTGATGGTAGTATGACAGGATTAAGTAGATTTTAATCTAATTAAAGATGATTTGGGGTTCCCTAGAAGTACAGGTGGATCAACCCACACTCCCAAAATCTTGAAGATATCTCAAATCTTGAAGACAGCCAGTCCTAGGCTGCCATGGAAGGTGAACCTCCCAGTAAAGGGGTTACTTTCACATGCCATCAGAGAAATCTATAATTTCAGGGGCGCCTTGGTGGCGCAGTCGTTGAGCGTCTGCGTTCGGCTCAGGGCGTGATCCCGGCATTACGGGATCGAGCCCCACATCAGGCTCCTCCGCTGGAAGCCTGCTTCTTCCTCTCCCACTCCCCCTGCTTGTGCTCCCTAGCTGGCTGGCTGTCTCTCTGCCAAATAAATAAATAAAATCTTAAAAAAAAAAAAGAAATCTATAATTTCAGAAGGTAGTGCATAGGAATTCACCATATTTATTAATAGTCTTTCCACACTGTGTTTCTTCCTCTCCTTCCAGTCCAGTGTGCCACATTCGTTCATTCTGTTAACCATGTGGTAAATAGGTTCTGAGTATCTATGGTGTGCCAAGCATGAGGGTGCCCCACATGAGACCTCCCATCCTTTCCTTGTGGCTCATCCATCATCTCAATATAAAGCATGCCTTTATCTATTTATCTTTTTCCTCTTCTCTTGCTAGCCTGAGGATTTATTCTCAGGTTCCATTCTCTCCTCCCTTTTCCTAACTGACTCCCACCCCAATCCAAAAAGTGAACTGTTTTGCAATATCAAGCAAAGGGCTCGAGTTCTTGTTTACTAGCAGATGATCAGAGTCATTGGAGATTCAGGAAAGAATGTCTTCTCTAACAGTGTTAAATCAAAAATAACAGTAAAACTTCACAGTAACACATTTTTGAAATGTCCATTATTATCTGCAGAGTTTTACATTAGGCAGTTTCTTCAAAGGTCAGCTTGTTCATGCTTCATGAAATTAGTTGGCTTATTAACTTATCCAACAAATATTTAATACCTATTTCATTTCAGGCACAGCTCAGGCCCTAGAGATACAGAGTGACTGAAACAGACAAAATCCCTGCTTGCTTAGAGTTTGTATTCTTATGAGAGAAGACAAATAATAAGCAACTAAGTAGGAAAACAACTAGTATGTCAGGTAGTGATAAATGGTATGGAGAAAAATAAAACAAGGGCGAAGGAAACTGGATTATTGGTAGGGGCAGAGGGAGGAGTGTTACCTATTGTATATAGAATTGTTGGGAGAGGATTTCCTCAGGCAACACTTGGGCAGAGACCCGAAGGAAGTAAGTGAGCAAGCTTTTCAGGGATCAGCAAATGCAAAGAACTTGAGGCAGGAGCATGTGTCTCATATTTAAAGAACAGGAGGTTTGTGTGGGTGGAGCTGAGTCAGTGAGAGGAAGAGAAGAGATGAAGACAGGAATGGTGAGGGGGGGAGTCATATGAGACTGTAGGATGTTATAAAGATCTTGGCTTTTACTTTGAGTGAGGTGGGGCCACTGGAAAATTTCAAAGAGGAGAGACAAAATGACTTATGTTTTAAAGGGATCCTTTTGGCTAATGGATTAAGAATAGAGGATTTGAGGGAAAAGGTGAGTGAAGGGAAACCAGTTAGAGCCCAGTTACTGGGATGAGAGGTGTTGATGGTTTGATACAAGGTGTCAGTGGAAGAGTTGGTGAAAAGTAGTCAGATTCTGTAGTAGTTAGAAGGGTGGAACCCACCTGGATTTGCTGATAGATTGGATGTGAGGTGCTGAGGAAAGAAACAGAATAATTCCAAGTTATTGGCCTCAGCAACTGAAGGAGGGAAGAAGTTGCTCTTAATGAAATGAGGGAGAATATGGAAGGAATAGGTTAAAAGGAAGAGTCATGGTTTAATTTTTAGGCATGTAAAATTTTTTTAAAGATTTATTTATTTTAGAGAGAGCACGCACACATGCATGCAAGTGGGGGGGGAGTCTGAAACTTAACTGACTGAGCCACCCACCCAAGTATGTAAATTTTGAGCAATCTTTTGAACATCTAAAAGGATATGTCCAATAAGTAGTTGGGTATATGAGTCTGCTATTTAAGAAAGTTGCCTGGATTGGAGATACAAATATGAGAGTTGAAGTCAGAAAGATGGTGCATAGGCCAGGGACTAGATAAATCACCAAGGGAATGGTGTAAATGGGGAAGTGTGTCAGTTGGGTGTTAGAGACTGGGGAACCTGCAGGAGAGGTAGAAGAGGAGAGGTAAGAGAGGCAGATTCTTTTGACATTATGGCTAAGGTTGTCATACATTTGATTTAGTCTTGTATATGTCAGAAGTATCAATAAAAGAATAAAATAAGGAATTGTTACACAGTTCCCTATATCTTCTCTTTCTTCACACTTTTAAGGCAAAAATAAGATATGTAATATAGCTCGAGTTTTTACTTAGATCAAGATGATTTTTCAAATTCAAAGTATTTTTATTTAAGGGTTGCATATGGATTTCCAAGATGCTTTTTCTTCATTACCATTCATAAGGAGACAGGTTGTACCAGGTTGTGGCAATTGTCCAATGTCATAAACTCTTGAGCAGAGTACTGTTGATTCTTCAAATTTTCATCCATGACTATGGAGTCATTTGTGTAAACTGTAAGTGGCAAGTAAAGTCAGGAGGACCACCAGGGAGTCAGCATGCGAAAGAGGGAAGAATATGGGAGTTCAAAACAGAAGACTTGGGTTCAAGCTGCAGCTGTATCCATTACAGCCGGTCACTTAGACAAGGGCTTTCCCTTCTCAAACTTTGGTTTTCAGAACTATTAAGAGTGCCGATAAAAGTAGTACCTGTCCCAAGTGTTATTGTAGGGATCCAGTGACTTAATGCGCATAAAAGCCCATTTTAATTGTTGAATACTATAAAAATAATCACTATGAAACTGCAGTTGAGCCTATGACTTTTCATTCTTTTATGTTAATCAAAGAAGTAAATGGAATGAATCCATGCAACTGGATTTTCCATTATAGTTATTTTCAAAAAAAATTTTTTTTACTGTAATAAGCAAGTAATTCTACCAAAGTGGAATTGAGTGAAAAATGAGTTCAACATTCCCAAAAGTCCAAATACAAAAAAAGCAAATTGAAATATAGTAAGCCTACAAAGTCGATTTGTCATGTATTTATAATTTACAACACAGTCTTCCCCACTTTTCCAAAGTCTTAGTATATACTCTCAAACAAGGACAAAAAACCCTTACCGATAATTCTTATTTACTGTTATGACACAGTAAGTGATTTTGAAAGAGTTCAGGAATAATAAAATATCACAGTTTATGTTCCCAAATGCAGATATAGGTATATTCTTAATAAAATATAAAAGTACAGTAGAAGAAACTGTGCAGAGATACACTAGAAACAAATCAGTAGATATCTGTGGAAGGTGGAGCAACTGGGCAGATGGGAAACACGTGTGGGAAGTAGACTTTTCATTGTATACTTTTCAATTATTTTGGTGTTTGACACATGAATATATTACTTATTCAAAAATAAAAATTAGGGGTGCCTGGGTGGCTCAGTCGATTAAGCATCTGCCTTTGGCTCAGGTCATGATCTCAGGGTCAAGCCCTGTGTTGGGCCCCCTGCTCAGTGGGGAGTCTGCTTCTCCCTCTCCCTCTGTCCCTGACCCCCACTGGTGCTCTCTCCCTCCCTCTCTCTCAAATAAATAAAAATCTTTTTTAAAAATTAAAAACAAAAGCTTTTTTCCCCCATCTAAGGGACTCCAAGTTAAATTTGAATTTCAGATAAGCAGCAAATAATGTTTTAATATCATACTTCTTAAACTTAGTTATACTTATTCACCTATACTCAAACATTATTTACTGTTTACCTAAAGTTCAAATTTAACTTGGCTTCTTATATTTTATCTAGCAATCCTAACTCTACCCATATTCTCTCGTTTTAGATTTAAGAATTCGGTAGAAATTTTTTAGCTGCCACTGATTCAAAGCATTCTTTATTGGATTTTCCATTTTCTCCAAATAGTCAAAAATTAAGAAACATGACTTGCTATTTCCTTTTTTCTTCTAACTCAGTTGCACTTCCAAAAAAGTTCTTCTTTATCAGGAATTGTTTATACTTTAATCATCCTAAAACACATTTTATTTCCCTGAGCTGTTCTGTGTTGTTAATGCCTTATTTTTTGTGGAGGAATTTAGTGATTTCAGTTTCAAAACTTCATAATATGCATGGGCAAGGGAATTCTTTTGGCCCATTCATCGTGCCATATATTTGTGTCTATTCCATCTTTTATGCCAAATAATCCTGTTGGGATTGATTATCCACTTGATTATCCACTCTCTACCAAATAAATCACATAGCAAGAGCCCGTGTCTATGAAAGTACATGTCCAGAGCAGTGTACAAAGCCTTCTGAATTATTTGAGGTACAGGTTTCCTAAAAAAGACAAATGCCTTCATTATTTCAGGTCAACAGTTAAATCTAGGCCACATTTTTTTTTAAAGATTTTATTTATTTATTTGAGAGGGAGAGAGCAAGAGCACAAGAGCAGGGGGAAAAAGAAGGAGACTCCCCACTGAGCAAGGAGCCTGATGCAGGTCTCCATCCCAGGACCCTGGGATCATGACCTGAGCCAAAGGCAGACACTTAACCGACTGAGCCACCCAGGTGCCCCTTTAGGTCACATTTAATAGTGCATCTGTTATGTTTATTTTCTCCTCAGCTAGTTCTTTTTGACTAATACTGCTTGAGTATTAGCTGCATTCGTATAATATTAGTATAGCTGGTATATTTTTCAATAGTAGATTTAATCTATTCATCATCATGTATTTATTCATAACTGGGTGATCCCCTGGTATTAAGGTATTCTAGGTAATGGGTAGATTGACAACTTAATCATTTGCTCAATTGAAAACAAGTTTATTTAGAGCATCCTTTTAGAGAATTGGAAAAAAAAAACATCAAATCCATGATTTCTTAGCCATGCTTTTAAAAACTGAACTGAATAATGTTACATTTGCTTTGAATGCTTTTCAATGTATTTTTCCATAATTTAATCAAATAGGAATAATGTAATTACATATTTGCTTTAGTAGTACTGCCTCTTTATCTAAATGATACGATTTTATAAACTGAATTCTATCTGGAGCCTCTTAACATTGTCATCCTCGAAATAAATGTGAATATGCCTCACACTTAAAATATTATCCACAAAGAAAGTCTTTAGAATTTTATATTATGCTTATTAAGTTTAAATACAGCACTCTGTAGCCATTACCATTTCAATTATCATCATTATTAGTAACTGAGCATGCAAAATTTTCCAGGGAGTTATATAAAACATATCACACTCCTGTAATGCCACTAATAATTACTTATAATGTTTTTTGCTTCAGCTAATCTTTTGTTGTTTTTTTTCCCCTCACTTTTAGACCACAGCAATGAAAAAAATAATGTATTACAATATGCGTATAAAAACTGTTCAGAGGCATCTTAATGAAGACCTTGAAAAACTGAATGATCGAAAATGCAAATTACAGAAGTTGCCAGAAGAACGAATAAAATTATTTAGCTTTGTGAAAAAAAATGTAAGATTTAATATTATAAAATTTCAGTGGCTATATCGTACAAAAACTGGCAATAAGACAGCATTATCTTTTAAATTTTATATATATAGAAATAATTCTTTTATTAATACCTCCAAGTTTGCCCCCAAACTTTTGATTCCACTTGCTTGACTAAGCTTCACTGTATGCTTAGAAGTCTACAACCATAAAAACGTATAGGCTTATTAATTTATAAACATTTTAAAAAGCTGAGAAATTCAATATGTATCCAAAAGTAATAGAGCTCTATTAGAGTTATTTCAGCTGCATTTTTATCAGACACCTTCAGACTGTGCTCAAAATTCATTTTTTTGCCTAAAGTGCTAAAATATTTACTAATATTAAGATATTAAGACAAGGTGGGAACTTTAAATCAAGCTATATTTTGGTAGTTATATTATGCATGTTTTTTTTTTTTACCTGGAGTAAATTGGATTTCCTTTATCAAAAGTGGGCTCTGAAAAATTAAGGATTATTAACCTCAAAATAAAACTTTGTATATATTAGAACTTACTGTATTTTTTAAAGGCAAGGAAATATAATCATTCAACAAATGGTATCAAAAAAATAAACTATTTGGGAGTAGGGGAATTGATTCTTATTTTACACTCTACCAAAAATAAATGCCAGTGGGGAAAAAAAGAACTAAATGTAAAAATTTTAAAAACCTGAAAAAACTGACAAATACATAGATGAATATGTTTACCTGATCTCAGCCTGCCAAATAAAAGAAATATGAGAAATGACAAAAGAACAGAATGTAGATTCAATTGCAAAAAATAAAAGTAAAACGCTTTGGTGCTTAAAAAACCATCATTAATAAAAGTAAACAATAAATGACAGTCTGAAAAATGTCTTCAACAAACATCCTGGACAAACTTGATATCCTTAGAATAAACAGTCTTAAATAAAACAAAAAGCAAATATTCAAATAGAAAAACTAAGCAAAGCACATAAACTGCTGTTTTACAAAGGAAGAAATAAAAAAATGACGAATAAACATTTGAAAGAAGAGCTCAACTTGATTATGAATTTCCAAATATGAATTAAGATAGCAACCATTTTCGCCTATGAAACTGTCAAAGTATAACACATAATAGTACTCAGGCTGGTGAAGAGGAGTGTGACACTGATGGAATGTAATTTGGGTCGTATGTTTGCACAGCCTGAAAAGGCTTGTAGCCTTTGACCCAGTAAATCTACGTGTAGCCCTCTATTCTAAGGATTTGCCCCCTTAGGATTTGGATAAATATTTGGATGTGGATAAATATTTACATACATAAGATACCCATCACTGTACTACTGACAACAACAAGAAATTGGAAACTCTAAATGTTTAGCCAGAGAGGAAGAATTATTCATTCTTAAGACAGAAGAGTATACTACCATTAAAACCTAAGTCTTTTAAATATATTTAATATTTATAAATACATTATCATTAATTATATTAATATATAATATAGGTAAGTTATATATTTCTAAAATGAGCCAGTTCTGGTTAATAATATAATAGAAAGTTATCCTTAAAGTAAAACATTAACAAAATTTATTTTTGAATAAAAAATGAACCAGTATATGAAAAAAAATGAACCAGTATATGGAAATCATTTTATATCTATTTTTATGTGGAAATGAACGTATTAAGTAAAACCTGCAAATGTGAAAAATAATACCTTAGATAAGATAAACCATAGACATTTTTATAAATATGCTTAGTTTGTTTTTTAACAATTGGATATAGCCATTATAGAGAGGGAGGACAGCTAATTAGTAAATTTCTATTTATATACACCTCCCCATGTTACAATTTATCTTGAAATCCTGAAAGGCTGGGATTAAGGCAAGGCAAGTGAGGCTGTGGGCCCAAAATCTGAGTGCTAAAAACCTCAGTAACCACAATAAATCACACCTAGCGCAATATTTTCTAAAAATGCAAATGAATGCCAACAAAGCCCATTATGAACAAGAAAAAACAAAATATCAAAATTTTAAATGAAGACATTGCTATGCTGAGTCATATATAGGAGACTGTGGCAAACGGAAAACTATGCATCCCTATATGCATGTTTTGTATATTTGCTATGGTTGATTTTTTCTCAGAATACCACAGTACTTGAAAAAAATATTGAAAAATTGGAAAGTAGGTATGACAGAAGTCACATTAATTTGAAGTGTAGGTATTTTATTTATATCAAAATCATTTTTTGTTATAATTTTACTTTGGTTTTAATAGAAGCAAACTCATCACTTAATATTTAAAAATCCATTTCTTTGCTTTTCTCATTGTCAATTAAAAAAACTGCCACATTTGAAGTATTTAAGACTGTCCCTTGGTCAAGAGAAATTGGCTGACTAAACTTGTACTGAAGTTGTAATCACATGTTTAGCATGTTTTTATGAAGTTTGGCCTATTTATTATCTAGATTTTTATTTTGTTAATTTAAATTAACTATATATTTAATAATTCCACTAAAAATTTTTGCTCTCTGGCACACTGATTTCAACAGCTGGAACGGGAACTTGCTGAACTCAAGGGATCTGGCAAAGGGCACAATGATAGATCCAATAACAATAAAGTAACTGAACTTGAAAAATCAAAGAACTGTGAAACTGTCACAGAAGAACCAAATCTTCAACAGAAGATACTGACCAAACTAAATGCCTTGAATGAAAGGGTAACATTCTGGAACAAAAAACTAGATGAGTATGTTTTATGAATTGTCTAGTTGTTCAAATTTGAAACATGAGAGAATAGAACGTTCTAGGCTATCAGTTGAGCTCAGTTCCCTTCTTCATGAGTGGAAAGAATTATATTATGAAGTAAAACATGGCATGTGTTTTTAGTCTGGTTCCCAGTAGAGCTTGACATCATTGGTTCAAAGCTAACATATGTAGTTTTTTCCAGAGGCAATACTTAGGCACAGCAAACTTCCCCCTACTGGCTTCCTGTCACATCACTGCTCTAGTGTCTGCAAACTAAAAACAGAACTGCTACTGATGCAGAAATTCACCACATAGATCTGACTGAGCAAAGCACATACACAATTGTCTGGAATCATGTAGAAACAAACTCTGGTTGAGTGTCAACTAGAAATATAAAGCAAGAAGACTTAGTAAGTACTGTGAATTTGTTATTTACTAGGGCACTAAATGGATAAGTTAGTTTGCCCTGTAAATACTACTACTACTACTACTAACTAACATTTATTGGATTCTTACTTCGTGTCAAATTCTTTGGTTAAGAGCTTTACACGTATTTTGCCTATAATCCTCAAAAAAGCTTTTTCAGGTGTGGTACTATTAATATTGCCATTTTACTAAGAAACTACAGCATAAAAAGATCTGAGAGCCATAAGTGGTGGAGCCAGGATAGCTTTCTGACCTTCACATATTCTGAAGTTAACATAATTTGAAGTGATTTTAAGTGCCAGAAATAGAATATCTTTTCCTTGGTTTAACTGTTAATACCAAGCTTTCTTTATCCATTGACAGAGCCTATATTTTCACATCAGCTATTAAAAAAAAAATCTATTTTAATTGTAATGTGATTTTTAAGTGTTTCTAATAGCTTCATTTTTTTTCTTAAACAGAATTGAGGCAATTTATCGTGTTGAAGTAAAGCAAAAGAAGAAAAGTCATGGATTATTGATCCCATTTTTGTTAATTGAGTTGGAGACTGTGGGAAATATCCACTTTGAAGAAGGCACTCGATATGATGACTGGTAAATCAATTTGATATTTAGTTACAGCTTTAAAAATAATTTTAGGTGCTTAAGATCATCAACCAAAATATCACTTATAAAACCTTAAGATGTCTAATTTTCAAAACACTTCTCATAGAATATTCATCCACTGTAAATTGGCCATTACCTATTTTGCCACCAATATATTTTCTGTTGCCAGAATATAATTTTTGAAAGTTTATGAACAAGTATTAATATTATATATGTTTATACTGTTCGTTTCCAGACTGGACATAGCCCTGGATTCTAAATACTGTATGAGAAGCTAGAATAGAGACGGGATGCAGAAGCAGCATTGGCAACAACAGGCTGCAAACACTGGAGGAGGCTCCCTAGCAAAATTCCTGGGGGTCCACAGTCAGTCAAACCAGCTGTCCAGAGCTAGTTAGAGTCAGGGTGCACATAGACTCTGTGAGTTAAAATAAGGCATACACTTAAAAGCCAGGAATTTGGGTGGAAAGCCAGTTTAGATAAAAATGGAGAGAGCCACCAGAAAGGGAAGAAGCAGGAAACAGGATCCACACTTCAAAATCAAAGCCTACTGGTACAAACCAGGAAGTGGTTGTGTTGCCTCAACTCGAGGGTACAACCAAAGAAATGATTCTAAAGAACAGAAAGAAGGAAGAGAGGGGGAAGGGAAGGAAGGAAGGAGAAGGAAGGAAAGAAAGAAAGGAAGGAGGGAAGAAGGGAAAGAAAAAGTTTGCAGCAGAAAAATATCACTAATTTTGACTTTCACATTTCGGCAGTCATTTTCTCAAAATCGGGGAGCCCACGAACAAGCCAAAGATTGCCATAGAACCCTAGAAGCATACTGCAAATTTGGGGGTGTGGTGAAAAACCAGAAATGGGCTTAATATATCATCCCAGAGGATTTTACTCGAAGTCAGTGTTGAAACAAACACTGACTTTTATGGAGTAAAATAGAAAATTTGCATTAATTTTTATAGAGAAAAATATATGATTGTTATGGATTACTTTAAAACAAGCCCCCTGATTTATATTACATGTAGCTCTTACTTCTGCAAGTAAAAGCTTCTCGAGGGCCTTGGAGGTACGTTGGTGGAAAAGTCTGAGAAGTCCTGCCCAAATGAGAAAGAGACCTTTTAAAATACTTTCTTTTGTATCAATGCATCCATTTACCAGCAGTTACCACTGTCCGCTTAACCACAGTACTTGATTTTTATGTATAAAGATACAAAAGGTATTCATCCCAGTTCCCATATAAACAAATAAGGGCCTTGATTTTTCAAGCGCAAAAATTGAATGGTGTCTGTCTGCCGGGTACATGAATAATTTTTCAGTCTTTCATTTATATTCACTCAACCTAAATAGATTTGTTTATTATTATTTGTTTCTTTTTAACCTTCGCAGAGGAGGCGCATTACAAAACAAGTAGATTATAAAGAAAAAAACATAAAAGCAAAATGACTAAAGAGCCATTTAGGTAATTATGTCAGCCTGATAGTAAATTGGCTTTGATGGATTTTTTAAAAAGATTTTTTATTTATTAAAAAAAAAGATTTTTTTATGTATTTATATGGGAGACAGAGAGAGCACGAGCAGGGGGACGGGCAAAGGGAGGGGCAGAGCGAGAAGCAGGTTGAGTGAGGAGCCCACATAGGGCGTGATCCCAGGACCCCGTCACGCTTGATCCTATGACCCCGAGATCATGACCTGAGCCTCCTCCGCGAAGGTTAAAAAGAAACAAATGGATTTGTTTTGATGTTTTGATGGATTTTGATAAGCATTAGCAGTTGTTTACTTAGTTTTAATAAGAATAAACTTGATCCATTTTAAGAAGAAAATCAAATATATATTGGCAGAATTTGAAGGATTGTTTTTTATTTTTAGTGTACCACAAGCTTGGCCACCTTAGCTGTGATTTTTTTATGGATGTTAAGAAATATGGCTGTTTTATGGGGTGCCTGGCTGGCTCTGTTGGAAGAGCATGCAACTCTTGATCTAGGGGTCATGAGTTCAAGCCCCACATTGGGTGTAGAGATTACTTTAAAAAAAAAAGGAAATAACTACTAACATACTTTAAATTGCTCTATGCGTTACAGATCTAGTTATTTTATTTAAACACTGGCTTCTCTTTTATTAATACTTTAAAAGCCAGTGATTTAGGATTTAAATAAATAAATAAATTTAAATAAAAAGTACTGGAGTAGAGACAGAACCCAAATATAAAGATTTTCTGTCAAAATAGCCTTTGTTTATTTCTTTAGCAAAAGAGCATTGCAGATTTCTAATTATGTATCATTTAATATTTCTTAGCTTCATTTATGTTATGAAATAAAAGGACTATATTTTTCAGTTTAAAGATGACCTTGTTTCACAGAGACTTCCTTGCTGAGTAGATTTTTGCCACTGTAGCATTATCATTACAGATTCATATTATCTACCTATGTAGTATAGTTGAGTTAGCCATTGACAACAGACAACATTGGTCAAGTCAGGACGGACTCCAAAGCATAAGACACTGTCCTTGTGCTTGAGAAGCTTTGAACCTGGCTATAGATACAGGGTATTTACAATTTAAAGAAATAAGTTCAAAGCATCACAAAATAATATATACATGACTATAAATTCCCTGGGGACAGATAATAGGTTTCATGTACTTTGTAAGTCATAACAACTAGCATAGGGCTGGCTGGGTTCATAGCTCCATAAATAACTACTATTTGATGTTTCTAAATCACTTAATAGATACTCACTTAACAGTTTTTTTTTTTTTTAAGATTTTATTTATTTATTTGACGGAGAGAAAGAGCACAAGCAGGGGGAGCGGCAGGCAGAGGGAGAGGGAGAAGCAGGCTTCCCACTGAGCAAGGAGCCTGACGTGGGCTCGCTCCCAGGACCCTGGGATCATGACCTGAGCCGAAAGCAGACACTCAGCCAACTGAGCCACCCAGGCGCCCCTCAAATAAATAAAATAAAATCTTAAAAAAAAAAAAGAAAGAGAGAGGTGAAGTTACAAAGAAGGGATGGTTAGCAGCATCAAGTATGGTAGAGACTAGGAGAGTGAGGGCCCATCATTTCATCACTCATTCAGTGGTATGGGAATGTGTGAGCATCCCCAGTGGAGAGAGTTACACAGAGAGATGCCTACAACCACTCAATAATATCCAAATGATGCACTCATTTAGCAAATGTAGAAGGTACTGGAGCTCAATAAAACCTATTAAAATGTACTTCAAAATTCTGAACAAGGGTTCAATAAATACTGTCAACTTACTTGCTGACTTATATCAATATCTTATCAGTATAAAACAAAAAAGTTTCTTATACTGCTGTGACTCCCTGAAATAGTACAGGAAGTATGAAATCTTTATATATAAGAGTTAGATTACTGAAAGTTATTATATACACAAAAGTGAAACTGTTACCCTAAACTTCTCTTTCTTCAAAGCCCTTATCAGTTTAGAAATTATTTTATTTATGTCTTATTTATTTTTTGGCCAACTTCTTGCAATATAGGTTCCCTGAGAGCAGGGACCCTGCCTCATTCACTTCTATATCCCTAGTTATGAAGTTATTTGCAGTAGTCCAAATGAGAGATGATGGTGATTTGGACTAGGGTAATAAGAATGGTATTGATGACATAGGATTATATTCAGGATGTATTTTATTTTTATTTTATTTTAATTTTTTTTTTTAAGATTTTATTTATTCGACAGAGACAGAGATAGCCAGCGAGAGAGGGAACAGAAGCAGGAGGAGTGGGAGAGGAAGAAGCAGGCTCATAGCGGAGGAGCCTGATGTGGGGCTTGATCCATAATGCCGGGATCACGCCCTGAGCCGAAGGCAGACGCTTAACCGCTGTGCCACCCAGGCGCCCCCAGGATGTATTTTAGATGTAGAGGCCAAACAGACTTGCCGAAGGTGGGGCAGAGAGGAGGCAAGGTTTATTCCTGGGATATTAACTTAAGCTACCAGTTAGATGCCGGTACCATGTACTGAAATGGAAAAGACTCAGGAGGAGCAGGCTTAGAGGCAGGTGATGAAATAAGTTTGGGAAGCCTATTCCATATGCAAGTGAACATACCAAGTAGGCGGTGGATGTTCAATTCAGGGTATATCCACCTAAATTGGGTAGAGATAAAGTCTGGAAATAAAATGTTCGAGTTTATTGGTATATATAAAATGTATTTTTTCTATATATTGCCAAGGAATCGGATTAAATCACCTAGGGATAGTGTTCATGGAAACAAGAGGAGAGCCAAAGAGTGATTCCTGGTGCAAGCCAACACTTAGAAACCTCAGAGGGAAAAAAAAAAAAAAAAAAAAAACCAGCAAAGAAAACCATGAAGGAGCAGCCAGTAAGAAGAAAGCCAGAAACATAGTTACACTGAAGCCAAAAAAGAAAGTGTTTTCAGTAATGGAGAATTACTCAACCAATGTTTCTTTTAATCAGAACACATATATAATAAAAAAACAACTCTTCAAAGTTTAGCATCTCTTTTATTGATTGAATAAATATACTTAGTTTGAAAACAGAGCTACAATATGACAATGTATCTTTAGCAAAAAACATAAAATATGGGATATAACTTTTATCATATGTAACTTTGTGTTCTTCAACATTTTAAAGACAATCTGTTATTTTCTTTGTATATATTCTGTCTTCTCATATAGGTTTAACTCCTGCTATGAATTAATTCTCTCACGTTTTTGTACATGGGACTTCAGAACATATGGTATTACAGGAGTGAAAGTAAAACGTGTCATCAAAGTCAACAACCGCATTCTGAGACTAAAGTTTGAAGAGAAATTCCAAAAGTTTTTTGACAATGAAGATATGCATGATTCAGAGTAAGAAGTTAAATTCCATAAGGAAAATTTTTATAGGAGTCTGATTTTATTTTGTAAAGAGTCTTTCTATTTTAAAAGTTTATAATATTAAAAATATACCTTGTTAGTAAATATTTCCTTTTCATGCATCTCCCTTGACTAGGATGACTTTACCCACACTGGGGCTCTTTTTGAGAATGAGGGGGATTGCTGGCTTAATAACAACACTGGAACATTCATTGTAAATGAGAAATATCCTGGGCAGGATATACAGTTGTCTTATCTATGGCTAAGTTTTTTAAAATCAATTCTCAACCATTTTTTTGGTCTCACTTATTCTTAAGGAACTATCGAAAGATGCTGGAATGTCTTTTTTATGTTTTTGATCCTGAAGTTACAGTGAAGAAAAAGCATCTTCTACAAATACTTGAAAAAGGATTCAAAGACAGTGATACAAGCAAGGTAGCATAAAATGTTGTTCAGAATAATACTTTTTTCCCTTTTTCTTTTTTTTTCTTTTCTTATTATTAACATATAATGTATTATTTATTTCAGGGGTACAGGTCTGTGATTCATCAGTCTTACACACTACACAGTACTCACCATAACACATACCCTCCCCCATGTCCATCACCCAGCTACTCCATCCCTCCCATCCCCCTCCACTCCAGGAACCTTCAGTTTGTTTCCTGAGATTAAGAGTCTCTTATGGTTTGTCTCCCTCTCTGGTTTCGTCTTGTTTCATTTTTTCCTCTCTTCCTCTATGATCCTCTGCCCTGTTCCTCAAATTTCACATATCAGTGAGATCATATGATAATTGTCTTTCTCTGATTATTTCACTTAGCATAATACCCTCTAGTTCCAGCCACGTCATTGCAAATGGTAAGATTTCATTCTTTTTGATGGCTGCATAATATTCCATTGTGGGGGGGCACCTGGGTGGCTCAGTCATTAAGCATCTGCCTTCCGCTCAGGGCGTGAGCCCAGGGTCCTGGGATTGAGCCCCACATCGGGCTCCCTGCTTCGCTGGGAGCCTGCTTCTCCCTCTCCCACTCCCCCTGCTTGTGTTCCCTCTCTCACTGGCTGTCTCTCTGTCAAATAAATAAAATCTTTAAAAAAAAAAATGCAGTGTGTGTGTGTGTGTGTGTGTGTGTGTGTGTACCATCTCTTCTTTATCCAGTCATCTGTCAATGGACATCTGGGCTCTTTCAATAGTTTGGCTATTGTGGACATTGCTGCTATAAACAGTGGGGTGCAGATGCCCCTTCATATCACTACACTTGTATCTTTGGGGTAAATGCCCAGCAGTGCAATTGCTTGGTCATAGGGTAGCTCTATTTTCAACTTTCTTTTTTTTTTTTTTTAAAGATTTTATTTATTTATTCGACAGAGATAGAGACAGCCAGCGAGAGAGGGAACACAAGCAGGGGGAGTGGGAGAGGAAGAAGGCAGGCTCCCAGCAGAGGAGCCTGATGTGGGGCTCGATCCCACAACGCCGGGATCACGCCCTGAGCCGAAGGCAGACGCTCAACCGCTGTGCCACCCAGGCGCCCCTATTTTCAACTTTCTGAGGAACCTCCATAATGTTTCCCCAAGTGGCTAACTTGCATTCCCACCAACAGTGTAGGAGGGTTCCCCTTTCTCCACATCCTCGCCAACATCTGTTGTTTCCTGACTTGTTAATTTTAGCCATTCTGACTGGTGTGAGGTAGTATCTCATTGTGGTTTTGATTTGTATTTCCCTGATGCCGAGTGGTGTTGAGCACTTTTTCATGTGTCTTTTGGCTATTTGGATGTCTTCTTCGCAGAAATGTCTGTTCATGTCTTCTGCCCATTTCTTTACTGGATTATTTGTTCCTTGGGTGTTGAGTTTGTTAAGTTCTTTTTAGATTTTGGATACTAGCCCTTTATCTGATATGTCATTTGCAAATATCTTCTCCCATTCTGTTGGTTGTCTTTTGGTTTTGTTGACTGTTTCCTTTGCTGTACAAAAGCTTTTTATCTTGATGAAGTCCCAATAGTTCATTTTTGCCCTTGCTTTCCTTGCCTTTGGCAATGTGTCTAGGAAGAAGTTGCTGTGGCTGAGGTCTTAGGAGGTTGCTGCCTATGTTCTCCTCAAGGATTTTGATGGATTCCTGTCTCACATTTAGGTCTTTCATCCATTTTGAGTCTATTTTTGTGTATGGTGTAAGGAAATGGTCCAGTTTCATTCTTCTGCATGTGGCTGTCCAATTTTCCCAGCACCATTTGTTGAAGAGACTGTCTTTTTTCCATCAGATATTCTTTCCTGCTTTGTCAAAGATTAGTTGACCATAGAGTTGAGGGTCCATTTCTCAGTTCTCTGTTCTGTTCCATTAATCTATGTGTCTGTTTTTATGCCAGTACCATACTGCCTTGATGATTACAGCTTTGTAATAGAGCTTGAAGTCCAGAATTTTGATGCCCCCAGCTTTGGTTTTCTTTTTCAACATTCCTCTGGGTATTTGGGGTCTCTTCTGGTTCCATACAAATTTTAGGGATATTTGTTCCATTTTTGTGAAAAAAAGTTGATGGTATTTTGATAGGGAGTGTGTTAAATGTGTAGATTGCTCTAGGTAGCGTAGACATTTTAACAATATTTGTTCTTCCAACCCATGATCATGTTACTTTTTCTGTTTCTCTGCGTCTTCCTCAATTTCTTTCATGAGTATTCTATAGTGCTCTAAGTACAAATTCTTTGCCTCTTTGGTTAGCTTTATTCCTAGGTATCTATCTTACGGTTTTGGGTGCAATTGTAAATGTGATCAACTCCTTAATTTCTCTTTCTTCTGTCTCATTGTTGTTATATAGAAATACAACTGATTTCTGTGCATTGATTTTATATCCTGTCATTTTACTAAATTCCTGTATGAGTTCTAGCAGTTTTGGGGTGGAGTCTGTTGGGTTTTCCACATAAAGTATCATATCATCTGCAAAGAGTGAGAGTTTGACTACTTCTTTGCTGATTCAGATGCCTTTTATTTCTTTTTGTTGTCTGATTGCTGAGGCTAGGACTTAAGTACTATGTTGAACAGCAGTGGCGATAGTGGACATCCCTGCCATGTTCCTTACTTTAGGGGAAAAGCTCTCAGTTTTTCCCTGTTGAGAATTTGCTATCACCAAACCAGCCCTACCAGAAATATTGAAAGGGGGAGTCCTCTAAGCAAAGAGAGAGCCCAAAAGTAACACAGACCAGAAAGGAACAGAGACAATATACAGTAACAGTCACCTTACAGGCAATATAATGGAACCAAATTCATATCTTTCAATAGTTACCCTGAATGTAAATGGGCTAAATGCCCCAATCAAAAGACACAGGGTATCAGACTGGATAAAAAAGCAAGACCCATCCATATGCTGTCTGCAAGAGACTCATTTTAGACCCAAAGACACCTCCAGATTTGAAGTGAGGGGGTGGAAAACCACTTACTGTGCTAATGGACATCAAAAGAAAGTTGGGGTGGCAATCCTTATATCAGACAAATTAGATTTTAAACCAAAGACTGTAATAAGAGATGAGAAAGGACACTATATCATACTTAAAGGGTCTACCCAACAAGAAGATCTAACAATTGTAAATATTTATGCCCCTAACATGGGAGCAGCCAATTATATAAACCAATTACTAACAAAATCAAAGAAACACATTGATGATAATACAATAATCATCACCCTCACTGAAATGGACAGATCATCTAAGCAAAAGTTCAACAAGGAAACACTGGACCAGATGAACTTCACAGATATATTCAGAATATTCTATCCCAAAGCAACAGAATACACATTCTTCTCTAGTGCACATGGCATATTCTCCAGAATAGATCACATCCTGGGTCACAAATCAGGTCTCAACCAGTACCAAAAGATAGGCATCATTCCCTGCATATTTTCGGACCACAATGCTTTGAAACTGGAACTCAATCACAAGAGGAAAGTTGGAAAGAACTCAAATACATGAAGGCTAAACAGCATCCCATAAAGAATGAATGGGTCAACCAGGAAATTAAAAAAGAATTTTAAAAATTCACGGAAACAAATGAAAATGAAAACACAACTGTTCAAAATCAAAGGCGGTTCTAAGAGGGAAATATATAGCAATACAAGCCTTTCTCAAGAAACAAGAAAGATCTCAAATACACAACCTAACCCTACACCTAAAGGAGCTGGAGAAAGAACAGCAAATAAACCTAAATCCATGAGGAAAAGAGAAATAATAAAGATCAGAGCAGAAATCAATGAACTAGAAACCAGAAGAACAGTAGAACAGATCAACAAAACTAGGAGCTGGTTCTTTGAAAGAATTAATAAGACTGATAAACCCCTGGCCAGACTTATCAAAAAGAAAAGTGAAAGGACCCAAATAATTATTGTAAAATCATGAATGAAATAGAAGAGATCACAATGAACACCGAAGAAATAATGCTTTCTTTCTAATGAATAAAGCTCTGCCATTGGCTAGGCAGGGTTCAATTCTTAATCCTTGTATCTATATTTATAACAAACTGCTGTTTCACAGACAGCTTGATGCTGGAAAGTACAGCATCATCTTTGTATTATACCAGTGTAAGTCCATCAGTTACTTTATCTGCCTGTCTTTATCTTTCTAGGTATCCTATTTTTATGTTGTGATCCTTTTATTGATGATCTTGAAATCTTCTCTAATCTGTTTTAAACTCTCTAATGTCCATCTTGAAAACACTCCCCATCTTGAAAAAAGAAATCCATTCACTCAACACTGCTGGAATTTCTAGCTATCATCTTCTTTTTCTTTTACTGACTCCACTTCTTTATTCTCTACCTCATTGTCCCCACCTTGCCCCCTGGTCACTGTGAGCTCTAAAATACCAATCATCCTTTCTTAGTCTTCCACCCTCTTGATAAGGCAGCTGTAACACACAGGTATAGAGCAGTGCCTCCTAACCCTTTTCACATCATGGCACACATGAAATGGTACTGTTGCTGCATTTAAATCTTGGCTTTCCTCCTCATCAATTATATACCTTCACCTCTATGTGTCTGTTTCTTCCCATCTGAATGAAGGTAATAACAGTATCTATTCCACAGAGGAACTGTTAGATTCAATGAGGTATGAATTAAAGAGTTCTTGGATACTTGTACATCCATGTTCATAACACCATTATTCACAGTAGCCAAAAAGTAAAAACAACCCAAATGCTCATCAGCAGATGAATGGATAAACAAAAGGTGGTATATCCATACAGTGGAGTATTAGTCAGCCATAAAAAGGAATTAAATTCTGACATATGCTACAATGTGGTTAAACCTTGAAAGCATTATGCTAAGTGAAAGAAGCCAAACACAAATGGACAAATATCGTGTGATTCCACTTACATGAGGTACTTAGAATAGGCAAATTGGCAGAGACAGAAATTAGAATAGAGGTTACCAGGGGATGGAGAGGATGGAGGGATAGGAAGTTATTGTTTAACGAGTATAGAGTTTCTATTTGGGATGATGAAAAGTTCGAAAATGAATAATGGTGATGGTTGCACAACATTGTGAATATATTTAATGCCAATGAGTTGTATGCTTAAAAATGATTAAAATGGTAGTTTTACTTTATGTATTTTTTTTTACCACAATAAAAAAAAATCACCAAAAAAAGCATTGCAGCCACTCAGTGGAGAATGGACTGGAGGGAGCAGGAGCAGATGACAGGGGCAGTATATGGAGGAGATACCGTAGCAGCTCAAGCTAGAGGTGATAGTGGCTTCAGCAGGGTGATGTGGTGAGAGTGCCCTCACTGTATTTTCTGGAAGAGAGGTGAGAAGGAGGTGAGGATTAGAGGATTTTAAGGCAGAGAGTGCTCAAGGTGATTCTTATGAGTTGTCGTGGGCACAAACTGTGGCAGAAAGACAGGGCTAATATTTGCGTGTTTTCTGCTTGCTGGACACTATGCTAGTGCTTTATCTACTGCACCTCCTTTACGAGCCCTCTGTTCAGTACAGCAGCCACCATCCACAGGTGACTGCTGAACATCTGAAATGTGACTCATCAGAACTGAGATGTGCTACAAGTTTAAAATAAATACCAGTTTTGAAAGACTTAGTATAGAGAAAAGACTACAATTTCTTATATTGATTACATGTTGAAATGATAATATTTCAGATATATTAGATTAAATAAAATGTAGTATTGAAATTTACCCCAAAATTCTTAGATCAGTTTCTGGCACGTAGGAAGTGTTGATGTAAACTTTACCATTATTATCTGAAATATCTGATACTGTTGACTGCTCTTTCCTTTTTGAAACCCTCCTTTGGCATCCATGATATTACACTATTGTTATCTTCCTATTTTTCTGATTGTCCTGCCTTTGTTTTCTTTTTATTCCTCCTCTTTTCTCTAAACATGAGAATACCACAAGATTAAGGTTCACTAATCTGCCCTTCTTTTCTCCACACACTATCAATTACCCTTGTTGTTAAAATCTTAGATATGCAGGAACATAACTGGCTAGAAAAAACACTATGTAGCACATAGATCTGGTAACCGAGATTTTAATGCCATGATGTGCATCCAAGGAATAAAGATAAATACTTATCTACTGCATCATTTAAAAGATGGGATAAAACTAAAAACATGAGCTGCATAAGCAGTTTAGAAGACAAATTTGGCTTAGGTTGACAGTGACTTTGTAAGGCAGAGGGCTGGAGGGCAGGGGGAACATAAGATATTCCCTTTGATACCCAAGGACTTGGTCAATAGCCATAGAAAGTATCATTTATTCCATTTCAACTTTCTCCAGAATGTACATCCTCAGCCTCCTGACCTCTGCTCTGACACCCACAGCTGCCATTCCTACCTGGTGAATCTGCCTTATCTCCTTATACAATATATCTAAAACCAGACTTTAATCTTTTGCCCATAAGCAACTCTCCCCATCTTCTTGTCTTTTTTTCTACTAACAGTGCTGTCATTCTCTCCACGCATCAGGTTCAAAGCCCTGAAATCATATCTGACCTCTCCCTCTTACTATCCCTATATCTAATCCTTTACAATTTGTAGTCATTCTTCCTTGCATCACTTGCATTCTCCCTTTCTCTCCCTGTTCCCATTGCCTGCCACCACTTAAAACATTCCTTCTGGAAGTGCCTAGGTGGCTTAGTTGTTTAAGTGTCTGGCTCTTGATCTCAGCTCAGGTCTTGATCTCAGGGTCATGAGTTCAAGCCCTGCCTTGGGCTCCATGCTGGGCATGGAACCTACTATTAAAAAAAAAAAATCCCTCTAATCTTTGCTAGTAGTTTCCTGGTAGGCAACCCTGCCCTTGGTCTTCCTCTCTATTCCAGCCACCTTTAACAGTACAAATTAATCTTTCCTAAAATGTTATTTTCTTAGCTCACACTGTACTATACCATGATGAAAATCCTTCAGTAGCTTCCCATTACTCATGATAATGAAATCCAAATCCCTCTGTCTGGCTTTTAAGGCCCCTCAAAATCTAGCTTCAACCCAACACCCTATTACCAAATATAACAAATATCCCAAATGAAATATTCACTTTTCTTATGATTCTCCTAAACACACCTCAGTGCCATGCCTCCCTTTGATGCAATGCTCTTTCCTGCTTTTCCCCTATGGCAATCTTAACCTTCAAGTCTCAGCTCAAGGACTTCTATCTTTGTGCAGCCTTTTCTGAGTTCTCAAACAGTAGGAGCCCTCTTACCTACTTTACAGGTTTATCAAAAAGTCAGTTAATATAGAGAACTATAAACAAATGATTTACTTAAAGAACTCTTTAGCAAACCTAATATATGTGCTTCCAAAGCTGCCTTTAGCAAACTTAAAACATATAAACTTACAGGGGTGTCTGGCTGGTTCAGTTGGGAGAGTATGCGACTTTTGATCTCAGAGTCGTGAGTTTGAGCCTCATGTGTGGAGTAGTGTTTACTTAAAATTAAAAAAAATTTTTTTTAAACCTATAAACTTCCATTTCATTTTTTTTTTTAAGATTTTATTTATTTACTTGAGAGAAAGAGTGAGAGAGCACAAGTGGCGGGGGTGGGGGGGGTAGGGAGAAAGGAGGGACAGAGGGAGAGGGAGAAGCAGACTCTCCACTGAGCAGAGAGCCCAACATGGGACTCAATCCCAAGATCCTGAGATCATGACCTGAGCCGAAGGCAGACGCTTAACTGACTAAGCCACCCAGGGGCCCCATCATTTGTCTTTCTTTTTATGTAGGGCCAAAGCATTTGATATGAGGTTGGAACTCCTGATAGTACATCAGGCCACAACCATATTACATACTAGTTTCAGTTTCTTTAAAGTTGAGCATGAACTTAAAGATTCTTGCAAAGCAACTTGAGTGCAAAAATCAATCTAGTTTTAGTTTGTGTGATCCTCCTGGCACCACCAAACTTTTGTGTTTGCCTCACCTACACATGCTTTAACAGAAGCTTCTAATGATTACTTTCTCTGCAATCTTACCAAAGCTTTCCACTTAGTTTTCATAGAAACAACTCTCATTCTTTCTCGTATTTCATTGTTTTATTTAATATGTAGAATTTCAATAACCAATACAACTGGTATAAAAAAAGTTTAGGAACACAACTGAGTTTTCGTAAGCATGCAACATAGCTGGGTGGAATAGAAATACATCAATTTTTTAAAAAAATGTTCTTACTGAAATATAGATGACATATAATGTTGTATTAGTTTCAGGTGTACAATATAGTGATTCGACAATTCTGTACATTACTCGATGCTTACCTCGACTAGTGTAGTTACCATTTGTCACCATATGACGTTATTAACAATATTATTGACTAATTATGTCCAATCTTCAAAGCCTACCACTGATCCCTTACCTCTACAAACTCGATCATTTCATTTAAAAAATGAGAGGTGGCTCAGTTGGTTAAGCCTCCAACTCTTGATTTCGGCTCAGGTCATGATCTCAGGGTTGTGAGATTGAGCCCCACTCAAGCAAGCCCCACTGGAGCCCTGTCGAGCTCACAACAGGCTCTGTGCCGGGTGGGGAGCCTGCTTGAGATTATTTCTCCCTGTCCCTCTGCCCCTCCCCCACCTAAAAAAAAGGGAAAATAAAGATCTTATTTGACATATCTTGTGATGGTTTTTATTTTTAATTACTGGGTATAGTTTCCATCTTCTCCCCCCCCCCTTTTTTTTTACATTTCTGATTCTATTTTTTTGTTGTTATTTACTTATTTTTTAAATCGTATTTTTTCATCATAATAATTTAGTGTACTCTTTAATCCCCATTCCCTATTTTCCTCATCCCCCAACTTATTACCTTCCCTCTGGTAACTATCAGTTTGTTCTCTATAGGTAAGAGTTTGTTTCTTGGTTTCTCTCTCTTTTTTCCTTTGCTTATTTTGTTTCTTAAATTCCACATATGAGTGAAATTATATGGTATTTGTCTTCCTCTGACTGACTTATTTCCCTTAACATAATACTCTCTAGCTCCATCCATGTTGTTGCAAATGGCAAGATTTCATTCCTTTTAATGGCTGAATAATATTCCATTGTGCCTATATACCGCATGTTCTTTATCCATTCATCTATCAGTGGACACTTGGGCTGCTTTTGTAATTTGGTATTACAAATAATGCTGCAATAAACATGTGGGTGCATGATGCATTTTGAATTTGTGTTTTTGTTTTTTGTGTGAAAATACTTAGTAGTGTGATTACTGGATTGTAGGGTAGTTCTATGTTTAACTTTTTAAGGAACCTCTATACTGTTTTCCATACTGGCTGCACCAGCTTGCATTTCTCCAAAGAGCATAAGAGTTCCTATTTCTCCACATCCTCACCAACACTTTTTGTTTCACGTGTGTTTTATTTTAGCCATTTTGACGGGTGTGAGGTGATTTCTCCTTGAAGTTTTGATTTGCATTTCCCTGATGATCAGTGATGTTGAACATCTTTTCATTGTCTTTTGGCCATCTGTATGTCTTCTTTTGAGAAATGTCTGTTCATGTCTTCTGCCCATTTTTAAATTGGATTTTGCTTTTTAGGTATTGAGTTTTATAAGTTCTTTGTGTATTTTGGATACTAACCCTTTATGATATATCCTTTGCAAATATCTCCTCTCATTTAAGTAGGTTGCTTTTTTGTTCTGTTGATTCTTTCCTTTGCTGTGCAGAAACATTTTGTTCTGATGTAGTCCTGACAGTTTACTTCTGCTTTTATTTCCCTTGCCTCAGGAGACATATTTAAAAAAATCTTGCTACAGCCAATGTCAGAAAGATTACTGCCTATGCTCTCTTCATGATCCTTCCCTCTGTTATTTCAGGGCCAAGACCATGCTATAGCTGCATAATGCCATGCGCATAGCTTGTATCTAATGGATATTTAGTGATGTTCATTGGAAATCTGAGAAGGTTCTATTTACTGGGATGTGGAATTTATAGTAACGAACCACATTTTAGTATTTATTTTTTAAAAAATCTCTTTGGATAACAGGCTTCAGTAAGAAAAAATATAAAAGCAATTCAGCATTTATAGAGAACATATTTTTAGATAATTTGGCTACTAATATTAAACTAGTAACAATTTCAAAACTGAGATAATGACAAGGAGGAGCAGACCTGAGTTCAAATCATGACTTTGCTAATTTCTACTTCTGTCCTTAGATAGACTATATAATCTCTCTTACCTCTAGGTGTCCTACTACTAAAAATAGAGATTTTATTTGCTTTTCAGAACTGCTTTCACAGGAAGTAATATGAATTTTACTGTAGTACTGTATTTCTTTTTTGTTGTTGTTGTTAAGTTAGCCACTATACAGGTAGTAGTACTGTATTTCTGATAAAACACTTCAAGAAATAAACCTAGTCACAGTGCAAACCAAGATTTTGGTGCATTAGCACAATGAGATGTATCTGGAAAGCAGTGTATATTATTAAACCAAAACCACTATTATACCAAATCTTTATTTATATATCGATCTATCTATCTGTACATGTGATATCTAAATAAGAACCTTCACTGATATAATGTCACACAGGATTTTCTTTTTGGAATTTGCACGATTACTCGTGGAGAATCCTTGAAAATGTGTAAAATTACAGTTCCTTCAATCACACAGTGTTGTCAGTCTTGACTCTGGCTGCATTTATGGGAACAAATATTATTCTGTATCACTTTTAATAAACCTCTTTTCATGTAAATTTAAAATATATAAATGGCCTTACACAATGAAGTTGCACCTGAAGTTTGTCTACTTTTCAGCGAATCTAGCCTGACTTTTCTTTGCCCAGACGCACAAATGTAAACCAATAAACCATCTGTACTGAAGGTGAAGTACGGTCCATTTTATAAAAATACTCAGACTTTGTTTTTTCTTTATAGCTGCCTCTCAGAAAAGAAGCTGTTATTCTTGCTAACAGCCTCAGTATGTGTGAGTGTCCCAGAATTGAATTTTTACAGCAAAAGTACAAAGATGAGAAGAAGAACTCTCTTGAGCATGAGCTCTTCAGGCATGGTAATATAAATACACAGAATTTCTGAACTTTTTAGTTCTAAGTCTTCATTGATTATTTTCATGACATTTTTAATACTTAGTTTTATCAATCAGGAAGATTTTCTAAAAACGATTTTACTTAGTATTTACCACTGTAGTGATATATGACTTTCTGATCTGTTACTTCAGTTAAGTTGTGAACAAATATTTGATGATTATTGTGTCAACATTAGTAGGATGGGACTTATTTGTTACTCATATTTAAGCTAATTTATATGGAACAAGCACTTTTCACAGTCTGCTTTGTTCATTGGAGAGACAAGACGAGCCTAGGGTCCTCCTACTACACTGCCCTCTTAGCTCCTCTCTCTCCTTTTTTCATTAACTTGTGTCCTAAAAATAAATTCAATATATATGTATGTCACACACACACACACACACACACACACACACACACACAGAGGCACACACTGCACCCCAAAGTCACAGGAAAGAGAAAAGAGAACCTAGCCCAATTATGCAATAATCTTCATACCAAGCACTCGGAAAGGCAGGCCTTATTTGTCCTTAATCATCGTAATAGAAGATAAGAAAACTTGGTTGTAAACCTAAAACTGGCTAAAGACAAACTGTGAAGTGTATAGATTGCTTTATAAATTGCCTCACAGAAGATAAACTTTTGGTACTTTCATTTATTCACAGTGATCAGTATTTTATTTGCATCTTGAATATATAGATAAATAAAAGCATATGAGCGAATCTGCAAGACAATTATAGGAGAGGTTCCCTGTTAACCACAGATTGGCGGAAAAAACCCGCTCATCAGGTCCTTTTGCCTCAACCTCCCACTGTTCATTCTTCAGTTCCACCAGTTATTATGGAATGCTTACTGCGTGTTAGGCTCCCAGTAAGTGATAGGGATACAGTCTATGCAAACTAGGCACAGTGCTCCTTTATGGTACTGACAAACATTAATAATCATACAAATAAATGTAAAATTACAATTTTCATAAGAGCTGTAAGATGAAATATTAGTGCATATGACCAAAGAATATATAAGCAGAACTGACCAGGTCAGGGAGTAAGGGACATCTATTCTTTGATCTCCACTATTCAACCTACTGATGACTGCGGAGTTAGAAATTTGGTTAACTTAAGTCTATAAGAGTAATAGTCTAGGTTCCAGCAATAGTTCTGCTAAGATTATTCATGTTGAACTACATGTGTTTTGCAGTCTTTCATTCAGTTAATAATAATCAGAAAATCAAGCAGATTATTGAATCTAGAAAGAACTTGTTATTTGAAAAAACCTTTTGCTTCTTTTCTCTCATTCTCCTCTATTCCCATCTTAAGAAACACCTCATGATGTTTTTCTAGATCCTTTTAGATCCTCCTGAAATATGTTTCCCAAAACAATTGGGGTCTCTCAATTTGCATTTTATAACTCGTACATAGTAAAAAAAAAAAAAGTCATCTAAATGTTTTATGCCTAGTGATTACAAGTTACTTTATAGGATTGACTCCTAGAGATCCTTAGGAATGAGTGAATCCAAAGATTCCTTAGGGATTGAAAGGGAAAAGAAATGTTTATCCATTCAGTAAACATGTATTGAGTGCCTCCTATGATTTAAGCTATGTGCTAGGTGCTGACGTTACAGAGATGAATTTTTACCCAGTTAGTAACAACAAAAAGTTTCTTACTTTAAATTACTTAATAAAAAACTTATTATTTTCTTTCCTTCTTCCTTTTCTGTAAAGCTTTGCTTGATATAATCACAGGAATCCTCTTTCATAATTATTTCATTTGGTCAACAAATATTTAGTGAGCTTCTGTTTTCCTATACAATGGCAAACAAGGTAGCCAGGATTTCTCCCCTTACACAACATATAGTCAGGTTTGGGACCATTAAGGAAAGTGATATGGGAAAGTTACCAAAATGAATTAGTGTTAAAATTATTTTTTATTCACATTTAGGCATCCTCCTCATTACAAAGGTCTTCCTTGGCCAGAGTGTTCAGGCTCGTGAACAGGACTCCATCAATCAAGCTAACTATCCAATGGTTAATTCAGTGTTCGTTCCTCGAAAATATATACTAAGTATGTCTGCCATAAAGAGAAATCTGCTTTAATTTTTCTGAATACAAAATGTTGGTGTTTAATACTAATGTGTAGAGTTTAACCTCTACCAGCAAAGTTTGTAAACTCTTCTAAAAACTCCTTTGCTAGCTACTAATGAGTTTCTATTTTTCTGCTCCCCACTTCAATGACATTTATGCATGTGTGTGTGTAGATTTTTATTTTGTAAACTTTCATTTTATATTTACACACTCACACATACTGTTATCTGTATTTCATATATATCATGTATATATACTATAGATTATGTGTTTCATATATTATATGTATATTATATACATATATATTACATAATACATATATATTTTATGTATTTCATGTATAATATATATTTCATGTTTAGACTGTATATTTCATGTATATTATATGTACTTCAAAAGATGAAAAACCCACAGACTTTTAATAACAAAGGTTTTTGAGTAATACATTTGTCAAAAATATATGGCCACACATTGAACAGAAAAATGGAAAAGTATGAAAAGGAAAAGGACTTGAATAAAATTAAACCCTACTAGTCTACATAGTGAAAGGGTGACTAGTAAGTATTTCTAGAATTAAGAAACTGTCTAGGAGGGGTGGAAAAATATAAGAAATAAAACACTTTTAATAACATGGTAGTTGGAACTGAGTTTATTGTTCATTAATCTGTGTAATAATGAAAAAAGTACATTATATTTCATTTTGAAGAGTATTTTTCTTGTTTTTTATTTTACTGTAGATTCTATCATGGGACAAAGAAACTGTGATTGCAGCGTTCGGCAGTGCAAGTGGTTTGTCTTTGATCATGACCTTGTTTTGCCAGAATACATTGTTGAATTTGAGTATATTACAGTGGTATGGATGTATTTTTAACACTGGAATTCCTTAAATAAGAACAGAACAGTAATTTGAAGTCTAATAATGTAATATCAAGTTTATACTTAAACATATATATTTATACATAAACATATATACAGTGGTTATTCAGTGAAGGGTTTAATTTTCAAAACAAATCATTATGGCACCTAAATATTTTTATATGCACATATATACTTCCTGAGTAATATGTGGCTGTAATCTCACTGAAAAAGATTCAAACTACATTGAAGAAAACATAATAAACATGAAAATCTGATTTCACTTTAACGCCAGCACCACTCCCTTTCATAAAGAAATCTGTTAACAGCTTTATGGGTTTGCTTTCAATCTTTTTTTCTATGTATTTACATATATAACAACATATACCTTCTATTACATAGTAGAATCAAGACCTAAGTATTTTGTGATGTTTTTTGCCTTTAACAATATGTTTTGGACATATTTCCACTTCAGTGCATATAGGTCTATACTTAATTCTTTTGGTGGCTGCATACTATCCAGTAATACCCTGATTTATTTGACTGTTCCGCTGTGGATGAAACATATAGGTTGTTTCCAGTGTTCTTACTATTTAAAACACTGCTTTAGTGAACATTATTATAGCTGCATCTTCATACAAATACAGAAGTTTCTCTGCAGAATAGATTTGTAGAAGAATTGTCAGAGATATACACATATTAAAGATATATACATATTAAAGAGATATACACATATTAAATTTTGGTAGATTTTGCCAGTACTCTCTACAAAGGCTTGGCCATTCTACAAATTTCCAACAGTATGTGACCGTGCTTGTTTCTTTGCATCTTTACCAAAATAAGATATTATCAATCTTTTACATTTCCACTCTATGGGCAAGAAAAAGATACCTTATTCTTTCATATGCTTATGGATTATTTAGGAATTTTCAGTGGGAACGGATGAACACATTTATTCTTAGCCCACAATTTTAATCTATTCTCATTGATTTCCTAATGTGATTCTAATCATCATAGGCATTACTATATAACTGAAAAAAACGATAATTCATCTTTGTTACATAGCTAGTTTCTTGTTCAAAATGATAAATACAACAACCAAATTTTCAATATTTTTAATAAATTTTTTAGGTCAAGGCTCACTCTTTATTTTCTTCATTCAACAATGTTATTCTAGAAGAAAGCAAAAAAAACTCAGAAGGATCAGTATTGTCCCAGGATTTGAAATTTGATGATGAAGTTATAAAAATGGATCCCAGGATCAAGCCCAGGCCAAAACTTATTAGTTTGGATGATAAAACAATACTTTCTCTTGCCAAGACTAGTATTTACAGTCATATTGTGGTGAGTATTATAAGGAATAAAATTTGGAATTTGGACCTTGAATTTGGAATCATAATCTATCATATGAAGTCTAAGAATACTAAAGCACCTATCTGGTGATGCCAGCCATTAGGCTGCCAAGTTAAAAATGCCTCAACCTTTCCTACTTTGTGGACTAGATCAGTGTTGTCTGATGGTAATATAATATGAACCATACATGTAATTTAAAATTTTCTACGAGCCATGTTAAGAATTTTTTAATTAAGAGGTAAGATTAATTTTAATTAATCCAATATATCTAAAATATTATCATTTCAATATTTAATCAATATGAAGAGTCATTAATCAGATAGATTCAACTAAGTCTTTGATGTCTGGGGTCTATTTGCAGTCTACAGCGCTTTCAAACTAGCAACATGTTGCTAGTGACTGCCGTACAAGACAGTATAGGCCTAGAGGGTGGCCTTCTAGTTTACAAGGTATTTTGTTCCTGAATAACAAATAAGCTCTCTTAAATGATGAAGTTTCAAATCAGTTTCCGGGATTAATCAACACAACATCGGAGCTTTATCTTTATAAAATTAATCAATAGAATTTGAGTTACTACTGAAGCAGCTTACTTTCACTGAGGCAGTTCTATTGAGATAGTAAGCCTACCTCTGTACCTTGACTTTCAGATCTGTTCATTTCCAATCTGCTACCATTCTATCTGAACTATCATTAGCCCTGACCTAGACTACTGCCATGGCCTTCTGACAGGGCTCCCTGCACTCTACAATTGCAACACTGCACAACTCCAGGAGGTGCAATTCACGTTATATACTATTAATGTATTCTTTGGGTGCCATTCATTATAGAACTGAACATAACTCAATATGGGGATTAGGGGGTGCCTCCTAGAGCTGTGCAACAGAGGCCCTGTCCTGCTTTCACTTTGAGCCCCCAACTCATTCTCCATGTTAAAGCTAGAGCAATCTTTTCAGAATGCAAATCTGATCATGATATCCCTGTCACCCCTCACCACTCCTACTTGAAAACCTCAATGATTTTCCATTGTTTTAAAAATAAAACCCAAGTCCTTAATATGGCCTATAAGATTTTGCATGGCCTGGTTCCTGGCCTACCTTTCCAGACTTTTTTCATATTACCCTCTCTTTAGCTCTCTGTGCTCAGCCTCCTTCCTATTTCTTAAATGCATTCTGCCTGCAGCCAACACAGAACCTCTGCACTTGCTAGTCCTCTGCATGGAATGTTCTCCCCTGACCCCCTTCTCCTAGTTAATTCCCACACACCTTTTAGATCTATACTGAAGCATTCAAGTTTTCTCTTACCTCTGAGTGTAGGACAGATTCCTTTGTTATATGCTCTGTATCCTTTCTAGACTGTAAAATCCCACAGGGGCAGAGGCTATGGCTGTTCTTCGATATGTATATCCCCAGTATCAGGGCAACAATATAAGATGGTGCGGTGTGCATGGCACAAGAGGGCCATATCCAAGGGATACCCTTTAAATCATAGACCAGTATATTTGCTACAATTTTCTAACAATTCTTCATAAAATTTCTTGTACTAATAAAATGGGCATATTGAGACAATTTTCTAAAAGCTGGGAGGAAAAGGTGTCTCGAGGAAAGGATGGATGCCGCTTTCTAATATACTTGTAAACACCACATAGACTAGCATCGGCTCTGCCATTTTCTAGCACAACACCTGGCACACATGAGATACTCATTATAAAAACAATACCTTTACAAAGACCAACTGGTTCTTACAGAGAAAGTGGGTTTGCCTGCACCTGCAGAACTGGCAAGTAAGTAGGTATTTGCTTGATACACTGGTAAGAATATTTGAGAAGACAAGTTATTCTCATAGGACATTGTCTTTCTATGTGTGTACTGAAAGTTGAGATAAATACTCAGAAATGATTTTTATCTTGAAAGTCAATTACATTGCTCCAATGTGACATTTCCAGATCGCTTGTTTATGATGACAGTCTTTTTCAAGTGACTGTGGGAAACCAAAAGAATGCAAAAATATTTTTTAAAATAATCAGTGTGGTCAGTAATTTTGAGTCTGCTTCTGAAAATATTTAGAAAACATCTCTTTTCAAGTTGTTTATGGGATTGCTTTTGTCCAACTACATCATCACCATCCACTAAATAAATCTTCAAGTCTAGGAGATTAAGTTTTGACCTTAGCCAGTTATTATTAGAAAGGAAGGAAAGTTTCATAATGTGATGACAGTATCACCATCTGCATCATAAAGATGCAGTATAGTGATTACAGGAGCAATCTTTGAGCTGACAGTACGGAGAAATTATTGTTTCTGTGCTATAATGTCAAGATTTCATATTTGAGTAATACATTTTTGATAATAAAGCTTTAGTAATGAAAGGCTTAATAAATGCATGAGTTCTGACTGGACTGAGCTTCTAGAACATATATTTCTATAGATTTAAAGGGATTAAATAAAAGTTAAAAAAACAGCAATAGTAAAAAAAAAAAAAGTAGGTCCTTTTTATTATCTTTGATTTGTAAGATAAAAAACAGTGAGGAGAATAAGACTTCAGAATACCCTGGCTTGCTCGTGACTTCCACCTGACTGCCTTAATTTGATCAATACCCACAGCATAAGAATGAAAGAACCTCTCATCCTAAATTTGCCTATATGGCTTAAAAGCCAGAAAAACCTTCTAACTCTTCTAGTAAAAATGCTAGATATTACAACAAGAATGTTTAGACATCACACCCTTTATTCTCCTTCCTTTGTGCCATTACAAAATTCAGGATACATACCTCTTATTTTCTTTTCAGTCTTCCCCACTAGATGGAGTTTTTTGAAGACATCCATAAAAATAAATAAAATATACAGAAATAAAGGTGGGAGGAAGGTGGGGGGGATGGGTGAAATAGGTGAAGGGGATTAAGAGTACACTTATTGTGATGAGCACTGGGCAATGTATAGAATTGTTGAATCATATTATACACCTGAAACTAATACAACACTGTATGTTAATTTTACTTGAACAGAAAAATAGAGTTGTTCATTGCATGTCTGGCTTTTGCAATGATTTATTCATCTAGCATTTACTGAGCATTTGCTGTGTTTTAGGCCATGAGGTAAGTATTGGGAGTTCAAAGTGAATTTTCCCTGTCTCGAGGACATTTTAGTGGAGGAGAAAGGTATGTAGACAACATAGGAAGCTTGGAGTTGCTGGGAGAACGCCACAGAAAGAGATAACTTTGTGCAGATTCTGAAGAATATGAGAAATTTAGTTGTTTACATCTTCCAGGCAGAGGAAATACACTATCTAGAAGCGCCTGGTTTTGGAAAGATCCTAGTGTTAGCAGGAAACATACTGTGACTATGAACACAGGGTGTGTACTGGTGGAAGGTGAAGGTGTAGGCTGGAATACAAGGAAGACACGTGAGGCTGTGATTGGAAGAGTAGGAGGTTATATCAAATAGGATGGATTGTTGAAGGCAAATTTTAAATTTTAGATTTTCTTTAAGGAATGGGTTCTGTGTTTTTAAAGACCCTCATTTTGGCAACTTGTGGATTAGATTTAACTAAAGTCAGACTAATGGTATGGATATCCGTTGAAAACTATTGCAGTAGTCCAAAGGACAAATAATTGTCTGAACTAAGGTACTTGTAGTGGTGATGGTATGGAACGGTTGGTTTGAGAAACATCTCTAGATCAAATGTATATGGAAAAGAGGTAAAGGGGATGGTAAACAATATCTTTCGATAGATAGTGAAACTCTTAATCAGGACTGAAAACACAGACTGCCAGGCAGATATATAGGAAAAATGATGAATTCAGTTTGGACATGTTAAGCGTAAAGTACCTGTAGAATCTATCATGGATGATACCAGTGTGTGATCTGTAGAATAAACTCTTCTCCCTAATTTCATCCTTCTTAACAATTTGAACCAAATTTTGACAACTACTCAACATTTAGATGTTTCTCTTGCCAGGAATTTATGTTATGTCCACAGTATAATAGGATATAAGATGGTGGTGGTGAGTGAAGTGAATTGGGAAGTAGACACTTGATTTTATCATAAAACCCATTTGTTGTGAATATTGAGGTCAATTATATTAATACATTTTCTTGTGCCACGACTTAGGATGTATACTATGCATGAATGTAATCTTCACTTGATATCATTCACAATGGTGTAGTCTAAAGACAGAAAAATATGTTGTCATCAGGGTATCCCCTAAATATACAACTGTATTAACATTCCTTTTTATTGAGTGCAGAATCAAATGGACAGGGAAAATTTAGGCCAAATTCTGATATGGAAGCACTCTCCTACCTCCTTCTTTGAGTGTCTGTCCTCCTGCTTTAACACCCTCATCCTCTGTTCCTTAGTCCAGTGCCCTCATACAGTTTTCTGCAGTCAAGATGTAGCCCTGCCATCTTCTTTCCTGTGAGGTATCCTCGCCAATACCCCAAATCTTTAGGGCCTACATGTTCACTGGCTAGCTTTAGAAATAGGTATGCCTCAATAAATGTCTTAACAATATATTTAACTATTTTCTAAAAAGAATTTCTAGACCGAGTGGAAAACCAAATTAATCAAGAACAGGGTCCAATAATGCTATTATAAACTCTACCTTTTAAAATCATGCATTAGATTTGTTTCTTATTGGCTCTCTCTTAGTGTTATTTAAATAACTATGATGTAGAATATAATGTCTTATTTTTTATTTACATTTCATTCTATTTCAGAGTCTGAATCTCCATGGAAACAGCCTGAGTAAATTGAGAGATCTCTCCAAGTTAACAGGACTTCGAAAACTTAATATCAGCTTTAATGAATTTACTTGTTTAGATGATGTATACCACCTGGTAAGAACTGTCTTTTTTTAATTATTTAAGTAAAAGAATTTAATAGACAAATTATTTTTGTAATGAAGACCTCAAATATACCATATTCAAGATTATACACCTCAAATTAGGAACAAAACAAAACATGGTATGTTACTTTGTCTAAAATAGGTCTTAGAGGGCGCCTGAGTGGCTCAGTCAGTTAAGTACCTGCCTTTGGCTCAGGTCATGATCTTGGGTCCGGGACTGAGTACCACATCGGGCTCCCCGCTCAGCAGGGAAGTCTGCTTCTCCCTCTGCCTGTCGCTCCCCCAACCTGCTTGTGCTCTCTCTCTAATAAATAAAAAATCTTCAAAAAAAATTAAAAAATGAAATAAAATAGGTCTTAGATTCAGATTCCATTTGCAAACCAAATATACACGTGTGGTCATATCTGATTTCTAACTACTTTAAAGTAAATTTATTAAATTTTGTTTTTAAAATGTTCTTTGGAGGGGCGCCTGGGTGGCACAGCGGTTAAACGTCTGCCTTCGACTCAGGGCGTGATCCCGGCATTCTGGGATCGAGCCCCACATCAGGCTCCTCTGCTATGAGCCTGCTTCTTCCTCTCCCACTCCCCCTGCTTGTGTTCCCTCTCTCGCTGGCTGTCTCTATCTCTGTCGAATAAATAAATAAAATCTTAAAAAAAAAAAAATAAAATAAAAATAAAATGTTCTTTGGAAATTGTCATTTCCACTTTCTTCTGCTCTTGTTTTCTCATTCTTATTTTTCTCCTTGTGAGTCCTTACTTCTTCATTTTCTGGTTCACCACTTCATATCTAAGGCTGTCAGTTCTCTTCCCATTTGTTCATTATTCCTGTTATTTCTCTTTCTTTCTGCCTTGTCCTTTCTACCTGAATGTCACATGTGTGGATCTTGCTTAACTTGTGTTTGCCCTCTCATAGATCATGGGACAAACAGAGTAATGCACCATGTACATATAGCTAAGCATCTTATCTGGCTTTTGTTTTCTTTGTTATATATCATATAACAAAAATAATTGCATATGTGGCCCCAGAACTCCAACGCAGCATCCCCTGTTTCCATGGGTCCCAAGTCACTGGCCTAACTTTTCAGAACATATCATCCTCAGCTCTTATTCATTCCCTTCCCCCTTTCAACCATATCAAAGCCCTTGCATTGCTGCTTCTCCCACTGTGTCGGGAGCTGTTGCTTTCCTTACTGACCTTAAGTTTTAGTATTAAACCTCCACCCTTATTTCTTTTAGTAAGCCAAAGTCCTTTTGTTTTTTTAAAAGATGTATTTGTTTATTTGAGAAAGAGAGAGAGAGAGTGGCGGGGAAGAACAGAGGGAGAGGGAGAGAGAAACTCAAGCCACTCAGGGGCCCCAAGCTGAAGTCCTTTTTAATAGAATCCCTGGTAGTCTCGGTTTGATATGCAGTTTGAGGAAAGAAGGTAATTTAATAGAGGTCCCAAAACTATATGTAAATTGTTGGCATATTTTTTTCTGATGATTTGCCAGTGGTTCCAGAGGTTATGACAGTAATAATTTTGCTTATGCACAAAATTTAAAGAGTAAACTCTTGGGGTGCCTGGGTGGTTCGGTCAGTTAAGCATCCAACTCTTGATTTCAGCTCAGGTCATGATTTCACGATGGTGGGATCAAGCCCTGCATTGGGCTCCTTGCTCAGCAGGGGTCTGCTTGAGTTTCTCTCTCTCACCCTCCCCTCTACCACCCTCCGCCCCCCACTCTGCACTCTCTCTCTCTCTAAAATAAATAAATCCTTTTTTTAGAAAAAAAAGAAGTAAACTCTTAAGTCATGCAAGGCACTTATAGTGCTTTAGATAGCGCTTTTAGATGGCTTAGCCAGCTGCCCAGCATGTATTTTGCAGTATAGTTGTGCTCGCCTTAGAAAAATTTCTATCACAGCCTACTTATTGGATTGATATTACTTTGGCCATTTTACAGACAAGAGAACTGGACATATTTTATGCCCGAGTGGTATTTTCAAATTTTAAGATTGGCAAAGGTTGCTAGACATGAACCTCTCAAACATCAAGTATCTGATGTATAAATGTGTCTCGAAAAATGACTATAGGGATGTTAGGGGTGATCAGACAGAGGAGATACTCTACATGTATATTTTCACCTTTTTATTGTAAAATAAAACACAGATACAGAAAACTACATACTACGAGCATGTGGTTCCATAAATTATTATGAGGTGAATGTGCTTATTACTAACACCCAGGTCAAGAAATAGAACTTTGTAACCTACAACATAAGCCTCTTCTATATATTCCCCATCCCTTCAAGAAATCATTATCCTGACCTCTATAGTAATCCTCTCCCTGCTTTTCCCCCACAGTTCCATCATCCAAATGTGCATCCCCACCTAGCACAATAGTTTGGTTTTGCCATTCTAAAAATTGTTTAAGTCTCTTTTAATTTATAGTTTTTCCTTCTCTTCCCTTCTGTCCCCTTCCACTCTCCAGAGTTTATCTGTAGAAATATTTTGACCTTCCAACCCCAAAAGTGTCCCACAGGCTAGACCCTGCTGATTTGCTTATGATATAAGCTTACATGCCCTCCACCCTCCATATTTTCTGCAAACTGACAACCAGATCCAGAGATTGGATCAGGCTCTGGTTCCACTCCTCTGGCAAGACTGTAGGAAGCAGATGATGTCTGGCAGACTCACTTTTCTGATGCCAGTAGCCATTATTAATGCCTATGTCCATTAATTCATCAGTGATTTGGAATATTTTTGCATAGACATTTCCCCTTATCTGTTACTTGGTTATCAGTAGTCCCAGTCATGTAGAAAATGCAGAATAGGGGCGGCTGGCTGGCTCAAGTCGGTAGAGCCTGTGACTCTTGATCTTGCGGTTGTGAGTGTAAGCCCCATGTTTCGTGCAGGGATTACTTTCAAAAAAAGAAAATGCAGAATAGATGCTTATTTGTCTTTATTTACCAATTTTGAAGATAGTGAATTGGTTCCTTGTGTTTTCTCAAAGATGAGCAATTCCTTTTTTGTTTTAATATCATTAGGAATGCAGGGACTTAAACATATTCGATGAGAGCCCATCCACTGCAATTACCATGACTGAAGCTCAAATGGTCTCATCCTTAGCCAATGGGAGCATCTTAAAATGCGCTTCTTTTGCCATGACCCTAGCGGTCTCTGATAAGCTTCTTTACCACCTGGTATAAGAGATGTTCCACATACATTTTCTGTGTTTTCTGTTGTAGACATGGGACTTCTTCAAGGAGCTCTAGTTTCTTTTATTTTTTTTAAAGATTTTATTTATTTATTTGAGAGAGAAAGAGCGAGCACGAGCGGAGGAAGGAGCAGGGTGGGACGAGAGGGAGAAAATCTCTGGCAGGCTCGGTGCTGAGCAAGTAGCCCAATGCAGGGCTTGATTCCACGACCCTGAGACCATGACCTGAGCCAAAACCAAAAGTCCACCACTGAACTGACTGAGCCACCCAGGCGCCCTGAGCCTTAATATTTCTTAGAGAAGAGTGGTATGTCAGGGTTGGTCTTTGTTTCTAGGTCTTTCCATTGGACAGGTTTGTTGTGGGGAAGGGGTGTGTGTGTGCGAGAGACTGTAATATGTATGTATAACTAAAACTAACCTCATAAATTTATATTAGTATTTCCAATTCAGATTCAAGACTGAAAATCTTTTAGCTTAACCTTTTCTGTTACTTACATCTATATCTTTTTTTCTCTCATGCCAAGAATCTTGATTCTCAAGGATACAAAGTAATAGCATCGGAATATTTAATAATTGCTCATTGTTTAATCCCCTATTACACACACAGCGGGCTCAGAATGACAGCACTAATACTCTCATCAATATGGTCACTAGAAAGATGTTTTTTATTTTGTATATGTTTTTTCCATTATTCCTTATTTAAAAAAATAATTAAAATTATCATTCCCTTTATACTTTGTCAGAGCATGTAGCCTTGCACTCTGTATACTCTCCCTTTTAGTTCATTGGTAACTGTATATTTAATTCTTGTCACCAGATTGGTATCTCTGTAAATATTTTGATTGTCTGAAAAATATTCTATTATAGATTCCTCAGGAAGGGCTTATGGGAACAATATCCCTTCCATTACTGCGTGTGGATAATAGTTTTTCTACATCCTTTATACATGAACAGCAGTTTTGCTAGATATAAAATCCTTAACTCACAATTTATTTCCCTGGGCATCTTCAATGCTATTTTATTTTCTTCTGACATAAAGTGTTGCTGTACAAAAGTCTGATGAGAACGTATAATTTTTTCCCCTTAAGTTACATGTTTTTTTTTCTTTTAGATGGCCAAAAAACATTTTTAGTTTTCTTCAAAGTCTAGTAATTTTACTAGAATATGTCTTGACATTGGTTGCCTGGGCCAATATTTTGGATCCACAGTATGTTTTTCCAAAATGCAGATTAAAATGATTTTTTTCTTTCTTTTCTTTATTTTTTTAAGTTTTTTCTTTTAAGATTTTATTTATTTGAGAGAGAGAGAGCATGAGAGAGCATCAGCAGGGGGGAGGAGCAGAAAGAGAGGGAGCGGGAGAAGCAGGCTCCCCACTGAGCGGGGAGCCCGATTGGGGCTCTATCCCAGGACCCCAGGATCATGACCCAAGTTGAAGGCAGATGCCTAACCAACTGAGCCACCCAAGTGCCCCTTTCTTTTCTTTTTTCAAACTGGAAGTTTTTAGCCATTTTTCTGTTTCCTTGCTTTGGTTTTTTTCAGGGACTCACAATATTCATACAGTGAATCTTTATCTATCTTCACTATTTGTCACTTTCTCTTGAGTCCTTTTTATCTATTAAAATTTTTTTTATTAAGTTCAATTAGCCAACATATAGTACATCATTAGGTTTTGATACAGTGTTCAATGATTCATTAGTTGCATATAACACCCAGTGCTCATCAGATCATGTGTCCTCCTTAATGCCCATCACCCAGTTACCCCCCCCCCCCCACCTTCTGCAACCCTCAATTTGTTTCCCGGAGTCCAGAGCCTCTCATGGTTTTTCTCCCTCTCCGATTTCTTCTTATTCAGTTTTCCCTCCCTTCCCTTATGGTCCTCTGTGCTACTCCTTATATTCCACATATAAGTGAAACCATATGATAATTGTCTTTCTCTGATTAACTTATTTTGCCCAGCATAATACCCTCCAGTTCCATCCACGTTGATGCAAATGGTGGGTATTCATCCTTTCTGATGTCTGAGTAATATTCCATTGTATATATGGACCACATCTTCTTTATCCATTCATCTGTTGGAGGACATCTCTGCTTCTTCCACAGTTTGGCTATTGTGGACATTGCTGCTATGAACATTAGGGTGCCTGTGTCCTTTTGGATCACTACATTTGTATCTTTGGGGTAAATACCCAGTAGTGCAATTGCTGTATTATAGAGAAGTTCTATTTTTAACATCCTGAGGCACCTGCATACTGTTTTTCAGAGTGGCCATACCAGCCTGCATTCCCACCAGCAGTGTAAGAGGTTCCCCTTTCTCCACATCCTCCCGAACATTTGTTGTTCCCTGTCTTGTTAATTGTTGCCATTCTAACTGGTGTAAGGTGATATTTCATGGGGTTCATAATTTTCAATTGATTTGCTTTTTACAGTTCTTCCTTTTTTTAATGACTTCTGTGTCTTTTAAAGCATTATCTACTGTGTTTACTTGTTTTTGTGTTTGACTATTTAGACTTTGTTTCTGAAATGTTTTTATTGTATTTCAAATTCTTTTATGGGTTCTTTGACTTCACTCTTGAGTTTTTCTAATCCAGATTTATGTTGTTATTTTATATTTTGTATCATTCTTAACATCTTTTTGCTCGTTTTAAAATAGTAAGTCAACAGTCATAAGTCTCTGAGCATATCTTTCTGGTGTACTTTTATTGCCTACAGCCTTGTCCCCCTCTCTCTCTCTCTCCACACCCCCACCTCCCTTCCTCTCCCTCCCGTTCCTGCTCTAGCTCTCCTAGAGTTGTCTGGGATTTGATCGCAATACTTTTCCTGTTGCTCATTTTTTAAAAATTAGTTTTGTTTTTAACTTTGAAAATGAAGTGTGGTTTGGGAAAGCTTTCCTACCTTCAGAGATCTCCCTCTTCTGTTGTTTATATGTGCTTTAAAAAAATTGTAGTGTTTACTTTCTGAGATTTCCTGACTCTGTTCCCTTCTTCTATCTTCTCCCTCTCTTATTTATCTATCTATCTATTTATTTATTTATTGCCTTTTTTGTCCTTATCCTGTTTCATTTTTTACTTAGCCTCGACAGTTTCTTCGTTGGGAAGGATTTTGTTCTAGAAGTAGCCCTGGTGGGGCAGTTTTAAGCTTCATAAGTGCTAGACTGCTCCCGCTGCCTTAGACCTTTCTCTGATGGGTCCCGTGCACTCATCTGGTATTGAAGAGGGCAAAACTCCTCCTAGCTGTACTCAAATTTGTTCTCATACTTTCCAGTAAACATGGGCTGTTTGTGGGCTCCATTATTCTCAGGTCCATCAGATACTGCCCTGATGCTTCCTTCTTCCTATTACATAGATATGGATACCATGTAGTTCTTGTGGTTGTTGGTGGTTTATCCTTACAACTTCTTTGGGGGCTTATGGAACTACCTTGTCATATAGTTTTGTTATAAATGTTGTCCATACAATTTGGGTTTTATCAATTTATTCTGTTTTCATGTGAGGATTCAGAGAGATTGAAAACTTATGCTGCTTTGGGGCGCCTGGGTAGCGCAGTCGTTAAAGCGTCTGCCTTCCGCTCAGGGCGTGATCCCGGCGTTGCGGGATCGAGTCCCACATCGGGCTCCTCTCCTGGGAGCCTGCTTCTTCGTCTCTCACTCGCCTGCTCTGTACCCTCTCTCGCTGGCTGTCTCTCTGTCACATAAATAAAATCTTTAAAAAAAGAAAACTTATGCTGCTTCTGTCTCTTTATTCTCTAGTGGTGTGCTTTGTATGTGTATTTAATATGAATTATGTTTGTCCTAGCATTACAAAAGGTTATGATCTAGTTTAATCACTCACCTGTCATTCCTATTGGCTTCTACATTTTTTAAGTTGCCTTTGAGATATCTCGTTTTTACTATCATTTTCCTTAAGCTTGTCTCTAACATGGAGAGTTTCCCTACCCTTTTTGCATGCTTGAAGTTGCTTCTATTAGGTTGCAGAAAGTAAATGTATTGTTCTTAAGTGTTCATCATCCTGGCCTTGCCTTTTAAATCAAAATACCCAACCTAACACTGTTTATATAATGGAAGACTTAGGCTTCATTAATGCTGGGGAAAATATATACACTACATGGTTTTTTAGAAGTCTAAACAAGACATCCATACAAGATAATTTTAAAAGTCCTAAGCTGCAAGTTTATCATTCACTCACCTGAACTGTCAGGAAAAGAGAGTATCTAAGAGAAAGGAACAGGAAGAGATTTTTTCCTCTGAAAACAGCTCCACCACCGTCAGAATTGCCCAGGGAAAGACAAATATGTACGGCTATTTGCAGTCTTAATCTAGATTATGTGCCTAATTTTTTATTGAGACAGTACTTCCATCTGATCTTTTCCAATGAAAAATTTATTGCTAACGTGTTCCTGATGTCTAGAGAAAGCTAATTTGTATTTAGAGAATGAACCATTTCCCCTAAGAATTTTTAAAAGGGGTGTTGTGGGTTTTAATCTTTGTAAGCTGGCTGTACTGTACTGTAATTTAAGAAAGACAAACTGAAGCACAAGAAATATTAAGAAAGAAACCCCTGCTACAAAACTGAAAATACTGTTCCATGCATATCTGTGTCATAGAGTCTGTTTATATCTCAGGAATATAAAAATGAAGATCCCATCCCTGTTTTCAAGGAAAGAAGGCAGTTATCTTTTTATGATGTATGGTTCCCACATGCAGTCTGCATTCCAATGCCAGAATGTGGGACAAGTTTTTACCACTGTATGATGAAAACTGGGAGAAGACAGGCCATGTAGTAAATTTTCATAAAGCCAAATTGATTTCATTTAAAAGACTGTTCTAAGATTATGTCCTTAATACTATCAAATATCCTTTTGTTCAAGAAATTATGACAGCAAATGATTGTATGTTTGTTTGTTTTACTATGTTTGCTTATGAGAATAAAAAGTCAGTAATGCTATTTGGTTTCCAGGAATTTTTTTAAAGATTTTAATGATCTGAAGCAAAGAAAAAGATTTTAATGGTCTGTATATTCAAATCCTGCAACCTGAACCACTATAATAAGTGCTTTTCCAAGACTATGAACTATAGCAGTGACGAATTCTATGCTGAATTCAAATAAGTGTTTGAATTACCTATAAAGAAATCAAGTTCACTTTTAATCTGTAGTAATACCTTTTATTTTTAAAAAATGTTGCAAAATATCTTCTTAAAGTTCTCTTTATCTCTTCTTTGTTCTATGTCTGAATTACTATATACCTTAAAAGAAAATTTTATTTGCAACAAATAGAAGTAACAAATTAAGTCTTAAAGACTTCTTACAAATAATTAGATGAAGATCTGAATAGATAAATGGCTAAAGACAAGAAACACAATAAACAAAAAAAAATTTAAAAATGGCTAATACAAAACACATGGAAAAATGTTCAATTTCACTGGTAATAAGCAATGTAAATTAAAATAAAGCAGGTGAACTGGTAGGTATTTAAGAAAATGAGCATTCCCATATTCTACTGTTGGAAGAAAAAACTGGTACAAACTTCCTTGAAAATTATTTAGCAGTATTTATCAAAAATCTTAACAATATGGGGTGCCTGGGTGGCTCAGCTGGTTGAGCATCCAACTCTTGTTCTTGGCTCATGGTCATGCGTTTGAGCCCTGTGTTAGGCTCCCCACGAGGCGTGGAGCCTACTTTAAAAAAAAAAAAAAGTTAAAAAAAATCTTAACAATATAGAAATCCTTAAAACTAATAATCCCATTTCTAAAAATCTTGTCTGAAAAAATATCAGAGTCTCAGTTAAAGTATCATGATCATGGATGTTTGTTTCAGTGTTGCCAACAATGAGAAGCCACATAATTGTTCATAGTAAAATGTTTAAAATAATCCTAAAAATTCACTTATTGTAATATTATACAATCATGAAAAACCATTTTGAAGAATATTTAATGATGTGTGAACATTAAAGGGATACAAATTTCTATATAATACAATCTTTTATGTAAGAAAAATAAGTGCGCATATAATTAAAAAACAATGTTTTCAGTGGTTCCTTCTGAGCAATAGAATTATATGTGCTTTCTATTTTTCTTTTAATTTATTTACTACATTTCCCAAATTTCCAACATAGACCATCCATGAGTAATGATTTTTAAGTTATTAAATGTCATGTACTTTTAAAAATGAGAATTATAGAATAGGTTTAATTTCTACCTGTGAAAATAACCTTTTTTTAGCCAGGCTGTGGGTTCAGTGGTATAAACCAGAAGTCCAGATAGTAAGAATTGTAATTCCTTGTTTCTTGGGGACAGACTGTCTTGTCAGTTACTCTTTGCCTTCTTTTCTATGAAAACAAACACTGTCTCTCCACGTTACAAGGGTGAAGTGAGAATTAAGAGAGGTCTAAAAATAAAATACCTGTAGCTCTCTGGGAGAATACATATGTTGATACCATAATTGCAATATATCTACCGTGTAGGCTCTCTGTAAGAACCACCAAAAAGCATATAAAGTACTTAGTGAACCATAGAGAAAACTCTGTAAATACAAGCTGTGATCCTTTTTAGAACCACTTCTATCTGTATGTGTTACAGTATAACCTTGAATATTTGGATGCAAGCCATAACCATGTGATAACCCTGGAGGGATTTAGAGGTCTGATGAAACTGAAGCACTTAGACTTGAGCTGGAATCAACTGAAAAAATCTGGTGATGAAATAAATATGCTATGCAAACATACCACAAACCTTCTTACTCTTGATATTAGGCATAATCCGTGGCAAAAGGTAGGCAGCAGATGTGCTTATAGAAAAGCAAATGATCATTTTTATTTCAAAGCCTACTATTTTTATTTCTCACTACTATTCAGTAGTAGCCAGAAATAGACAAACTATCTTTGTTTTACTAGAATTCCCTTTAAGTATTTCATAAGTTGAATTTAGTGTAATGTAGTGATCAAATGAATCAAATGTTACTAAAAGATTTTTTTTGATAAGCTCTAATAGTTTGAGAGTATTGTGGCTTTAAGAGTGTTAGATACCATTGCCATTTGCAAACCTTGGGAGAGTTTATATAGCTCAGTGTACAAGAACCTACTGAAATGAGGCATGGGAGCAAGAATAATAGAATATAAGATGCCTGGGTGGCTCAGTCGGTTAAGTGTCTGCCTTCAACTGAGGTCATGATCCTAGGGTCCTGGGATCAAGTCCCACATTGGGCTCCTTGCTCAGTGGGGATCCTGCTTCTCTGTCTGCGGCTCCCCCAGCCTGTGCGCTCTCTCTCTCTTTTTGACATGTAAATAAATAAAATCTTAAAAAAAAAAAGAATACAATGAGAGAGACAGACCATTAAGGGGGGAACAAATTTGTCACTTCCCCTGATAAACCAGTATCATAAAGACTTATGTTCTGCTATAAAGGGAAATTTGATTGACCACTATTTTTTTCTCATCACAAAAATACATAGATTCATGCTAAGAAATTCCAATATTCAATGATTATGCTTAAGGGTATCCCCAAGTATTTAAAATAAGCCCCAACTTCATAATTTCAAGAATCCTCCTTTCCTTGCTTTTCAAAAATGTAAGACTGTTCAACATTTTAAAAAGAGGCTAATGATTCGTTCTATTAAATTCACATTACTATGTTTACATTGTTGTATTTCTTCTTTTTTGCTCAGAAAAACTGAAGGATATTTTTCTTTTGCCAAAGCAGACCCAGAATGTGCCTGGCCATAGAACAGCTCTCTTCCTGTTGCCAAACTAGACATCAAGGGCTAAAGATCCAGACAGAAGCACACCCAGAGCTGACTAACTGCTATCTAGATAAACAGGAGGCACTGCAGTTCTCTGAACACTTTCCACCACACTTTTCAACAGCTTACAGGACTTCCCTTCCTTCATAAGAGTAGTGCTATCCACCTCCAAACAAAACAGATCAGTTCTTAAATAGAACTTAATTTCAGCCACCAAAGAACTAAATTAAACCCTTATTTGTAGATATAGCTAATAAAGTGGGAGAAGCATAATTTTGAATTACATGGGAAGGAATGAAGAAGCACTCTTTTCCATGCCATAACATATGTAATATTTTGTAAAAATTAACTTTTTGTTCTTTTTCCCAAGCCAGCCACATTAAGGCTGAGTGTTATTGGCAGATTAAAGACTCTCACTCATTTAGATGGACTCCTCATTTCTGAAGAAGAAACAACAGCAGCTATGAAATTTATTACTGGAACAAAGATTACTCAGGTTGGATTTTACTGTTTAATATTTTTGTGCTATTTAGAATATCCAAATTATATTTTCCATACTCCTGTTTATTAAGATTCTGTATCCTCTCCTAGCATTCTAATAAAAAATCAATTAATATAGAACATTCATATCACTTGAACTTTTTTCTCTGTGTGAATATATCCCATTTAAATACCAACTGGTTGTATGTATTCTCATCCCTTCACACTACCCCAAAAATCAACAAAAATGCCTCTAGGGTAACTTTTTTTACTATCAATCTGAACTCACCAGAGTCCTTTCTAAAGCCTACATGAAAATAAACAACTTTCTATGGATAAGGTAAGCTTGGAAGCCTTGATAAAGCACTTGGTGAATTACCTACCTAGTATTGATATTATAGGTGTCTGGCTGAGACACACACACACACACACACACACACACACAACCTATTAACTTTGGGGGCATGGGGAATGCACATATTATCCAGATTAAGAATGTTATACTTTGGCCAAAGTAGCTTCATCTTAAATATCTTTACTCTAGCTCTCTAGCTATTTACTTTTTGTTAGATATTTGAATATTAATTTATTAATGTTTAATTTAGGATCTATTCAAAATGAAGGAAAGAAACTTTTTTGTTGATAAAAATATAATTAATGCCTCAAGAAGAGTGGGGGATTTACCCTACCAGAAATCAAAACTTACTAAAATCCTTTAAGACAATGCAGATTTGGGGCGCCTGGCTGGCTCAGTCAGTTAAGTGTCTGACTCTTGATTTCAGCTCAGGTCTTGATCTCAGGGTCATGAGTTCAAGCCCCACACTGGGCTCCATGCTGGGGGTGGAGCCTACATAAAGAAAAGTAAATCTGGCACAGACCAAGAGAACAGAACATAAAGACCTAATATGGACCCATACATACATGGAAACTTGATAAACAACAAGCAGAGCTGCCTTTACAGATCAGGGAGGCTAGTCAATAAAAGGCACTGGGACAAGTGCCTTAAGGACTTCACTATAAAAGTCAAAATCAAGAATGTTTTAGAAGTAAAGGTCAGAGATTGTCATTATGATCTTGAATGAGGAAAGAATTTATTACACAAGAAACCAAGAGTATAAATATAAAAGACTGGATTTGTCTACATTAAAATTAATATATCTGCTCCTTAAAGGGCCCACCATAAAGAAAGGGAAAAAACCAATCTATATACTGCGGGGAATAAATTGCAACACATCTGAATGACAAAAGATATTATTTATATATCCAGAATATATCAGAAAAAAAGACAACAAAACAAACAGAAAAATAGGCAAAAGATATCGGAGAGGAAATTAGAATAGCCAAATCACAGGAGAAGATGCTCTACCACACTAGTACTCAAGAAAATGAACGTTAAAACCACACAACGTGCCAACTTAGAGTCACCAGTTGGCGAAAGTTTTAAAGCCTGACAATATCAAGTTTTAGCAAAAATTTGAAGTAGAAGTGGCAATTGGTATAACCACTTTGGAAAATAATTTGGAAATCTAGGAAAGTTGAATATATACTTTCCCTATAACCCAGCAAGTTCTCTAAAGAAACTCTTGCATGTATGCAGCAGGAGTCAAGAATATTCATAACAACAGTGTGAAAAACTGAAATCGGCCCCAGTGTTCACTGATGGGTGAATCGCTAAGGAAGTACTGTCTAGCAGTGACACCTGAATGAACTACCACTACATACAGCAGCATACATGAATCTCATGAACACAAGGTTGAGCAAAAAAGCAAGTCCTAGAAGAACACATACTTATTATTCAATTCACACAAGGTTCCAATATGTGTAAGACTATTATTTATGGTCTTATTATTTATTATAAAGCAAATGAATGGTAAATAGAAAATCTGAGATCATCTGACTGCTTCTTAGAGCATTGATTGATACATGTGAGGTGAGTGATGGCTTCTGAGGGGAAGGAGAGGAAAAGGGTTAGGATGGGACACAGGGAGCTTCCAAGGCAGGAGGAATATTCTAGCTCTGAAACTTGTTCAATGGATGGATTATATGGATATTTGTACAAAGCAACCCTTTCATAGTTCTATAACTTTTATTTTGTAATGGTTAAATATCTGCTAAGACAACAAGTAAAATATATAAAGTACATCTAGATATTAAAAACATTTTAAGGAAATTAAATGTCATATTTTAAAATTATTCATTGGGCCACTCATCTAGGATACAATACTTTACTATATATAAATGACCTGCTATATGCCATTTCTTTTATTCATCATGTGTTTTTTATTTTATTAGTTCTCTCTCTTACGGCATTCTGGTACCAAAGAGGAGAGACCACGGATACTTAGCATATGGCCTTCTGCCAAAATTCTGACACAGATTTCAAAGTTAGGACCACATTTACATCTGAGCGGAAACTGGTACTTGAAGGTAAAAGCTAATTCTATTAAATCTAATATAAAAGCTTAATTTCAATGGATTTTAGTCAGCTTTGGTCTGTGTATCATAAAAAAGAGTACAAATAGGTAAAAGGCAGAAAACTGGAAGAGCCAAATTAAAATTAAACAAGGAGGTCAAGTCGTGAACGGTAATGTCACACGGACTAGGCCTTAATGGTGATCACTACAGAACTAGAGATTTAGGATAAATGTATACTGCAAGACCAAAGGGTAGGTTTTGATAATACATCAAAATAAGCATGCGAACTTGAAAGCTCAGAACGAGAGATACAGCCAAAAGTTTGGGTAGCAATGTAAAAGAAATCAAGAATCCTGGCACAGGACTAGGGGAACTGGTCAGAATTCAGCCAAGGATAAGGCGGAAGGGTTAGAGGGCACCACCAGCTTCTTTTTGCTACACAAAGCACCCTTATACATTATTTTTATTACCAGCTATTACAGATATTTAGCTGTGATGCAAGCCCACTGACAGCTCTGGCTGACCAAAACAGTGAGTTGTGGAATTAGAATGACTCTTTAAATTTGTCCCAGGTTGGGCTGAAATGGCCAGGCCTTTATATCCTTCCATCATTGGATGCGGGCCAGCCTAGGAAGGAGCGTGACCTTGAGCAAGGCAGCTCTCTGCAGCTGAGGCTGTCCCCGAAGGCGCTGACAGCCATAGGTTTTCCGCCAACAGCACTCCCAGTAGCTGGGACAAGTCTTTCACTTCGGTGGGAATCTGGCACAGCACAGCATCCATAAAACCATATAAGTCCGTCTTGGAGTTATAATCTTGTCAAATCTTACTCTTTTGTAAGCTTCACTATGTCTTTAGTTCCTGAAGGAATTCCTTTGACGTCACTTACCACATCCGAATTATTTTGTTGTTAGCCTTGTAGCACTGAGTTTATTGATAAGATTCGGAAGTAACATAAAATGTGAATTATTCTACAGATAACTGCTTTAAATTTAGATGGGCAACATCTCTTTGAAATCACAAATTTAGAAAAATTGGAAAATTTGAAATGGGCATCATTCAGCAACAATAATCTCACTAAAATGGAAGGCTTGGAATCCTGTGTTAACTTGGAAGAGCTCACATTAGATGGAAATTGTATCTCAAAAATAGAAGGTATGTGAGAATTTGAAAATCTTAAAATATGAACATCTAATTAACAAGAGCAAAAAATGAATAACACTGAGGACAGAATTTCTGAGTCTGAGGAGGAAGATGCTGAGAGAAGTTACAAGAAGGTTTGGGGCAGAAGGTTCTGCACATCTACTGATGGGATCTGTGACTGTTTGCAATGTGTAATGAGCCCAGCTAGCCAACTTGCACCTCCTCTGACATCCCTCTTTCTTCTGTGCCAATGTTTACCACCTATACCAAACCTAGTACATTACAAACTAGGCAGTGATTAATATCTACAGAGTGGGAAAAACGAATGAATGAGTGAGATGTGCTTTTGAAAAAGATAAAGCAGCCCAGTTCATTTTTCAAAATATGGAATTAAGGTTACATTTGGAAATGTGAAGACTTTAGCAAAAATGAAAACTTTATTCACTAGAGGTTGAAAATCAAACATACTATACAATCCTTTTTTTTTTTTAAAGATTTTATTTATTTATTTGATAGAGACAGTGAGAGAGGGAACACAAGCAAGGGGAATGTGAGAGGGAGAAGCAGGCTTCCCACCAAGCAGGGAGCCCGATGCGGGGCTCGATCCGAGGATCCCGGGATCATGACCCGAGTTGAAGGCAGACACTTAACAGCTGAGCCACCCAGGCACCCCCGTACTATACAACCTTTTATAGGGATCCATATAAAGTGCTGTTAAACAGCTTTACTAATATTGGGTTTCTCTGGGTACAGAATATTTCTGGTTGTGCATTTTGCTAACAAGGTTGTCCTTGTCAAGAAGAGAAGGTAAAAATGAGAAATCATGACTGGAAGAGACTTAATTTATACTTTACTCACTTTTGAATTGTTGGATTCTTTTCAGCGTGTGTGTGTGTGTGTGCGCGCGCACGCGCGCGTGTTTTTTCATAAACTAGAAAATTCTATTTCAAAAAATTACATATGTAAAAGCAAGTACTAAATATCTTTAAAAAACAGTATGTATAACATTAGCTATACTTTATTTTGATGGCTCTTAACGATCTGCTTCTAAAACTTGTTTCATAATAATCACTTGGGACACTTCTTGAATCTACAGATTCACAGGCCCCTCCTTTGTAGATTTCAATTGAGTAAACCTGGGGTAGCTCAGACATCTGTCTTTAGAACCATCACCAGTCTTCCATTCCCATACAATATGGTGTTAGTTTTGATTTGTATGTATAAATGAGAGCCCGGTTCCTTTTTATTCCCATCCATCATCTCACTGAAGGGAAGAATTCTCCAACCTATATTTTTCCTGTACCCACTTTTCAGAGATGATGGTTTTACCTCACTCAAGTTTAACAGATATTTCTCTTCTTTTCTCCAGACACAGATAGGTTTAATATTCCTCTAAGGATTTTTGCCTTGATGGTTTTATCCTAACTTGTTAGATCAATTTACTTTCAGCGTTGTGTAGTCTCACGATGAAGGCTTGCATGAAAGGCCAGCAAAAATGTACTAAGAACCAATTATTTGCCAAAAGCTATAACCGACACTTTTCAAATGCCATTCCATTTGTTTCCATAACCCCTTAGAAGTAGATTTCAGTATGTCCTTTTTTTTTTTTTTTAAGTAGACTCCACGTCCAGTGTGGGGCCTGAATTTACAACCGTGAGATTGAGACCTGAGCTGAGATCAAGAGTCAGATGCCCAACCAATTGAGCCACTGAGGCTCCCTTCAGTACGTCCTTTTTATGGATGAGGAAAATAAGGCACAGAGGTTACAAAATTTTACGTAATATACTTATGGTCCCAAATCTAGTCATTATACATCTGAAACCAACTCTGATGCCAAAGTTCTCATCTTTCAACTTACACCATATACCTACAGTTAAGAAGTACCTCCAGTACAGAGCATACATAAGAGTTAGATTGTGGTGAGAGGTGGCATTTTCTAAAGTTCTCTCTTAAAGTACTTTTAAGCATAAAAAGGTAGAATTAGGCCAAATGGTTCAATACAAATGATGCCACAATGAAGAATACTTTACAAAGTGTTGTAACTAGTTCCTTACCTTTACTGTTTTAAAATGGGGGCTGGTGATTTTTTTGAGCTTTGTGTTCCTATGATGGTGAAAATCTTAATTATATCACTTGAAATTTATTTGAAAGCAAAATTCAATATTTCCTACATAATACCTTCCCTTAACACCTAAGAAAACTGGGTCTACTTAGAAATCCCAAACTGGAATTTATTAGCTGGGACTTTATATACATCATATCCTTCTTCAACAAAACCTAAAACAATGACAGTTAATACTATAGAGTCTGTAAAGATAAAACAACCAGTTATTTTTTTAAATTAACTTTTTAGTGCTATCTGAATCTTTTCTTGAATTTGCTTATTTTTGTAGGCATTTCCAAGCTGACTAAATTAACCCGCCTCAGCATAAATAATAATCTTCTCACTGGTCTGGAAAAACACACGTTTGATAACTTGCTTCATCTTCACTCCCTTTCTCTTGAGAACAACAGAATCACTTCACTGAGTGGTTTACAAAAAGCTTTCACTCTGCTTGAATTATACATAAGCAATAACTATATTGCTCTCAATCAGGAGATCTACAATTTAAAGGTAACTGTCTGGGGTGGTAATGTTTTTGTTTTTTAAAATATATATATATATATATTTCTTTTTTTTTTTTTTAAGATTTTATTTATTTATTCGACAGAGAAGAGACAGCCAGCGAGAGAGGGAACACAAGCAGGGGGAGTGGGAGAGGAAGAAGCAGGCTCATAGCGGAGGAGCCTGATGTGGGGCTCGATCCCACAACGCCGGGATCACGCCCTGTGCCACCCAGGCGCCCCAAAATATATATATTTTTCTTATATTATGAATATGCATGTTCAAGGTATAGGATTTGGAAAATATTGAAAAATATAAACAAAATAAAAAATAAAAATAACAAATAACAAGGTTTACTAAAATGTACTTGCATTCAATTTATGCATACATAAAAACATATATATATGTAACCATAATGTCCCCAAGTTGACAACCTACTAGGGCAATTTTTTTTTTTTAGTACAAATAAAATATCCAAGCCCCACCCCTTCTAACTAGAGCCTTCCTCAGTATTTCCAAGGATTCCCCAATCTGGCTGGAGTAAGAGTCTTTAACATTTTCTGTTCTCAGAGGAACTCTTGATTATGTCTCACTTACTTCCTGGTTTTTACTGGTGACTCCAACTCTTTCTAGCTGACTTTGCCTAGCTTTGTCCTCTTTAATCGTCCCAAGGAAACATCTAAGTCAAGGCTACTGTATAACAGGCTTTTCTGAAGATTTGAATAAAATGGAGGTTTACTACAGCACAGAATAGGATTTCACTTCAAATGCATTGTGTGACTTCACAGTTTACAAAGCTCAATGTCCATTCCCTACCCCTGGGACTCTTATGATGGCCTCTTTCCTTTTGCTGATACCGTATCGCTAGGATTTTACCTTCTACCAAAAACTTTTGTCTGTTTCCTATCTTCCCTTGCATTCAGTCTTCTCCCTTCCCACTCCCCCAATATAACTACTTCTTCTAAAGCTGCAGAGGCAACCTAATCAATGATAGCAGCAACAAAATAAACCATTTTACATCATGATGCAGAGTAGTGTTACTCCCACTTATCTTAACCTCTCCCATCCACCTCTACTCTGGGCTCTTCCTGCACAACAAAGGCACATCAAAATGTCCTAATAAGAAAGCACATTTTCCTTTAAGATGAGTTCTGCTACTCTCTCAGAAGATAGAAGTACATCAGCTTTATCCCTCATCAGAAGGCAGTGTTTTTCATTCCTGTTACATCTATATACACACATGCATACTATTTAATAGGACAGTATTCCATAAACAAAGCAGATGGTTTTAAACTTGCAAAGATAGTAATACATTCAGCAGCAGTATCCTAAAAGAGATTCTGATCATTTAACACATACCATTGAAATACTGTACAAAATTAGAACTTATTGATCTGCCAGGATAACTCCTAAAATAAAATGTATACTTAAGTCACTATGTGTATCACTAAATGTACACTGAAATCACTATGAAATGATAAAGTAATTCAAATATTAAAATTCGAGGATGGTTAAATTCTTAAAGAGGAAAAAAACTTGCTGGAGTCGTATCTACTACATATATACACATATGTATGTATTTGTATGTATGTATATGTGTGTAGGTAGATAGATAGATAGATAGATAGATAGATAGACAGACAGAGGTAGAGACAGAGACAGATAGGGATATATAGATATATCTTTAAAAGTATGTGTTTTTATTACCCAGGGTTTATGCAACCTGGTCATTCTCGACATGTATGGAAATATTATTGTATGGAATCAAGAAAACTACCGGTTGTTTGTAATATTTCATCTTCCAGAACTGAAAGCTTTGGATGGAATCTCAATTGTAAGCCATTTTACGACTCATAGCATTTGGTCCAATTCATATTCAAATATCCATAGGCCATAATCATTTTGAACATTACCTTCTCACTAGTATGATACCCAAACTTAGGTCTCCCAAACACACTTTAGATCTGGGTTTTAAAATTTTCTCCTTTAGCCGATCCTTATCTAAATTGAGGTAGCAGGAAAGGGAAGATGTTGCCTACATTTGTACCCACTGAATTCAGTGCCTAAAAACTTGAAGAGTACAATTTTATGGGACAGGATAGAAAATTGTTCTGGAGCCCTACCATTCTCTTGGGCCTAAAACCAGCTTCCTACTTCCTAGAAAAATACAGTTAATATTTAAGCAAAATATATTTGAACAAAAAATAGTATGTCAGGGTCACTAGTGACTGTAAGTAAGGTGATGTTGCAGTCAGGTGGAAGGTAGAAGCCCGAATTCCCCCACCTGGCCTGTGTTGACAACCTGGAGGTATGTTCTTTACTACCTGCTAGGACAGGGTAGAAGCTCACAGTCCCCACAGGCCTCCACTGACTTATCCTGACTGGTTTCCTCTTCCCAGTCAGAAGTGCCTCATGCGTGCCCGGCCATTATTACTGGGTGGAAGTGGAACAGGCTGCCCAAGTATTCTCTAGTAACACTTGTATGGGGTTCACTACTGCTCAGAGAGGATGAAGGCCTAAGCTGCTCACTCAGCAAGGGAGTAATAGGGAGATGCCTTGTTACACCAGGGCAAGAGGGGGAGTCTCTGCTCCCATTCTGCTTTTACAGGTATAGATGACACAATTTATTCCATGGCATTTGGCTGGAGTAGACCCATTAGTGTCTAAAAGTTTTCTGGCTTGTTAGGCTTTGCTTTTCCTAGTCTTTCGACTATAGAGGGCAGGTGAAGTTTATGTGAATTTTTGTTTTCTCTTGTTTTCTGGGTTTCTGGTGTCTCCAGCACCAAGTCCCACATATATGAAGCAAAAAGAAAACCCAGATGTAAAGGAAAACCCGTGTCTGTGTGTTTCCTTTACTTTCACACTGCACTGCAATCACAACACTTCTGATACCAAATGTGTGGGTTTTCCACGTATAAGCAATTGTCTGACCCAGAATTCAGCTGAATTCTGACACTATCTACCTGGAGATAGGATCAGATCCCAGAGGGCTCAGTTCCACAGTGCTGCCCCTGCCCCCACTTCAGACACCAATCACAAGTCCAGGTTGGCATCTACGCTTCTGACTAACTGGCTGTAAAAAGGAGGTTCCCATGACCCTCTTCTTGGGTTTGATTAATTTGCTAGAGCAGCTCACAGAACTCAGGAAAACATTTGCTTACTAGATTACTGATTTATTATAAGAGGGTATAAAACTCAGAACAACCAGATAGAAGAGAGGCATAGGGCAAGGTATATAGGAGGGGGCACTGAGCTTCCATGCTCTCTCTAAGCAAAGCACTTTTCCAGCACCTCCATGTGTTCACCAACCTGAAGCTCTCTCTCCGAAGCCCCTCTTTTTGGGTTTTTATGGAGGCTCCACTATTTAGGCATGGCTGATTAAATCAGTGACCAATGCTGACTGATTAAACCTCCAGCCCTTTTCCCTTCTCTGGAGATCAGGGGTGGGACTGAAAGTTTCAAACCTCTAATTATGGTTGTCTCCTCTGGCAGACAGCCCCCATCCTTAGGGACTTTCTAAAAGTCACCTTTTAGCGTAAACTCAGATGTGGTTGAAAGAAGCTTGTTATGAATAACAAGACATTGTTTTCACCTTTATGGCTCAAGCTAGTTCAGGAACTGATGTCAGAAAACCCCCACCCACCTCCTTCTCTCTCTCTCTTTTTTTTTTCTTTCCTTCCCCTATGTTCATCTGTTTTGTTTCTTAAATTCCACAGGTAACTGAAACCATATGGTATTTGTCTTTCTCTGACTGACTTATTTCGCTTAGCATAATACACTCTAGCTCCATCCACATCATTGTGAATGGCAAGATTTCATTCTTTTTTATGGCTGAGCAATATTCCATTGTATATATATACCAATCTTCTTTATCCATTCATCAATTGATAGCAACCCTTGCTCTAAGCCTCTTTTGAAGTGCTAATGTAACACTGGATTCCCCTCACTATATAACCTATTTATTAATTCCTTTACCCATATTTCTTCTTCTTTCCATTTATACCCAAACTTTTCCACCTTTGAAAGGGATGATAGGTTGGGTCACTGTGCTGGTCTAGATTGTAGACAACAATACTAGTTTAGCAAGTACCTCACTCTCAGTCCCCTCCCATTCAGATAAGGTGAGATCATACAGGTGCAAGACTAGTAGTGGGCTATTTTTGCCCCCAGACAATATAGCTACATTCACTGTTAACCCCAATTTTGTCAGATGGGGTGAAGGCAAAACCCATCCCCAACAGGCCCTTAGGAATTCTGACATAAGGCTTAAAAACATAGTTATAGTTTCTTGCTTAGGACTCATCCCCTTATCCAGCACTTACAGTTGTAGCCATGGTCCTATGATCAGGTAGGAAACAAAAGTTGAGGTGATGTGGGGAAGAATAAAAAGGATAGTGGTATATGAACACCATCTTCCCTTACCAAGAATTGCCTAGTCATACCAGCATTCTTCTCCACAGCCACCAGAAAAACAGAAATCTATGGACATTCCTTTAGCCCCATTCATGTTCACACTGTGTGAGCATTCTCACAAAGGCGTGTAAACCAGCCCTTCATGCTTTAATCTTCCCATTTTAGACAACCAATGTTTTAATTGCCCATTCCAATTCTCTATCAAGCTATTACTCTTAAGGAGGGTCTTACTGCCCATTGTCGGACATTATGGGCTGTCAAGTATGTTCCTTGGTCTGAAGAAAGAACAGTCAGCTGTCTAAATTGGCATCATATCTTATGTCCCAGTTCTTTTATAGCACTCTGAGCATTTGCATTTACCACTGGGTAAGCAAAACCCAGTCCAGAGTCAGTATCTATTTCTATCCAGACCCTTTTGTAGCCCCTTAGGGCTACTAGAATCAGTCTGACTTGCCAGCTATGTTCAAGGCCTTCCCACCAAGGAAATCTGCCACATGGTCATCTACAGTCTCGGTCTCTTTTGCTGGCCGACAGAACAGTACTTATTCCATTTTGTGCCTCAGAGCATCTCTGCATTGATGTAGACCCCCCAATGTCCACCTAGTTCATAAACCCAGGTGGCCACCTTAAGTGAGCATATGGGGATATCTGCTTGTCAATTCCAATCACCTTTCAAACCTGGAAGGAAGTTCTGATGGGAATCAATGTGTCCTACTTTAATGTACTCCTCAAATTTCCATAGGGCCCTCCCCTATATGGGATCCCTTTAATAGGCCAGATTTCCCTTGCTCTCCTGCCTAACCATATGACCAGGCTAGCAACAGTGGATAAACAAAATACATATTTACTATAAATCACAATAATATGCCAGGGAACTCACCACAGTTTCATTCCTCAGGTCCCAAGGTCCCTAGCTGGTCTGCCTTCTTCTCTGAACCTTTCAGTCTCCTTTGTATTTTACATATAACGTGTAAGAGTTTCAGCTGTACTTAGTAGGAGGAATAGGGAGAAATGAGTCCACTCCATTTTGACCTAAAACCGAAGAATTAATGTCATTTAATCATCTGCAAGAGAAGACATCACTTTCTAAATGTCCTTATATATAGGAACCATCAGAGACTGAGTGTGCAAAAGATTTGTTTGGTGGCAGGCTTACTTCTGACATGATTGCAGAACGACAAGGACATTCAAACTTCACCCAAATGCAAGAACTAAATTGGACTTCATCGTCCATCAGGTACAATCATTTTATTACATGCTTTTCGATACTACAGTTAAATATGTAATATCATTTTCTAAGGTTTATAATTTAATACACATCTTATCCAGATATAACCAATAATTCAGAAAATCATCCTCCCTACCTCAAAATCTCATGCTAACTTCACCACTCTTTGAAATGCATTATCACACACTATGATTTAAAATGTCATCATATTCTCAGGGTCGTGAGATGGAGCCTGATCTCCATGCTCAGCGGGGAGTCTGCTTCCCTCCCTCTCCTTCTCCATCCTTCTCTTTTCCTCCCCCTGCTTGCTCACTCTCTCTAAAATAAATAAATAAATCTTAAAAAAATAAAAAATAAAATATAAAATGTCATCATATTACTCTAACCCAGTGCAATATGGCTTCTATTGCCACTATTCCTCTGATGCTATTCACTGTCCTCCTGGCAAATACATTCTTTTCTCTCCTCTCTTTTTCTTGTTCTCCACTCCTCACAGACAGACATTTTTAGCCATATTTTTAATTTATATCATGGCCCTTAAATTTAGTCCAAACCTGAGCTCTTTACTTGACTATTCAGTTGCTCTTTAGAGAGCACCCAGAAAATAACATTCACCTGCTGTTGTTGCCCAAGCCAAAAATCTGTCATTTCTCTCTCCTTTGTCTTCCATTTGTAATTGATCACCACAGTCTACAGAGTCCATATTGTTAAGTATGTCTCATAAATCCCCTCTTCTTTCCACAGTCACCACCACTGGCCTAGGTTGGGAAATTGAACTATTTTAGAAACTCTCTTGGTGATAGTTTTGGTTTTTTGTGTTCCATAATCTTCCATCAGCAAATCCATTTATTATCCATCCATACTGCCTCTCAGACGCAAGTTTTACCAGATCACTTCCCTTCTCAACATTGTTCAGTGGCTTTCCACTGTCTACAGGATAAAATGTAAAAGTCCTTTGTATGGCATAGGAGACTCTTTAATTACCTATCTATTTTTATCTCTTGTAATCCTTACTTTTACTGCCCATTACTCTTTATACTCCAGAAGTTCTAACATATTCTAGTTCCTTAATCTCAACCACAAGATGCTGTGATTCTGTTTCTGCTTTTGCTTATACTTGTTCACTACCTATAACTCTTTTTCTAATTTGCCCGACAAACACCTATAAATTCTCCAAGGCTCATTCTAAGATCTTCCTCCACCTTCAAGTGACTCCTGACTTTCCCAGATCAGTTTTTCTTTCCCTAAAATGCCACTACATCTAACTCTATTATATCCACTTTACCTTATTTTAATTTTTCTGGATCCCATTTCATGAGGGCAGAGATGGTATGTTTTCATATTTGTTGTAGCCTTTCCAAACACATGGCCTGTACTTGGAAAATACTAATAAAAATATATTGAACGAATGACTTATTAATGGATAAAAGTATGTCATAGGCATAACTACAGGGTTTAGGATTTGTTCAAAGAAGTGCTTAAGGCAAAGTAATTTAGCTTCATATTCTTCTCTATCATGGCTCAAAGGAAGATGGAACAGTTGTAAAGCTATGGACAAGGAATCAAGCATTGCTTTTAATTACCAAAGCATCCTTACACGGTGGAATGCCATAGAAGTTTTCAGGAGATTGCACAGAAAACTCTTTTTCCAAAACCTCACCTGCTTTCTTTCCCATCCCTAACTTCTTCCTGGTATTTCAGAAATAACGTGTTTCACATATATCCTCTGCAGAATATAACCTGAAAAATCTTATGATTTACTATATCAACTGCACTGCAATTTCATGAACTTATATGTAACTTACAAAGTTACATATAAAGTATGTAAACTTATAAAGAAATTGGAGATGTTTATTTTAAAAGTTTCTTTTGTGATAGTGCTATGTTTATGTAATAATGGACATTTTTAAAGCAATCAAATTCTATGTCTTTTTCTTACATATGTGTCCAACAAACACATATGTTTATTCAATTATTTGACCCATACATTTTACACTAAGGCAATTCTTTTTCATAGCATTTGTCAGATGAGTTATTTTTTAAATGGTTTTGGGATTGTACATGAATGATTCACCTACATAATTTTCCTATTAAAATTATGACTGTATTTATCTAAATTCAGAACAGTGGCTTTGATTCCAGTCGACCAATTTAGAAATGTATGTAATGTGAATCTACAAAACAATAATCTTACCTCATTCAGTGGACTAATCTATCTGCCTAATGTGAAGGTGAGTCATTCACAGATTTTTTTTTCTTTCAAGGTTTTTAATGCAAGTTGTAATCTTCTTTACTTTGGATTAAAATGTATTTTTATGTTACTAAAGAAGAGAAATTATTCCTAAAGTTTTTTTTTCACCAAGCAAGAAAAAGTATTACTTTCCAAAATTATTTTGGTTGACCTCAGTTTTATATGATTGTCTTATAGGCAGTAAATCTTACTCTGCAGTAGGAGATGGGATAGAAGGGTCTCTCTATAGCAAGTGGGTATGGAATGAAATTGGAGGATACTGAGGTTCTCAAAGCAGCCTTATTGCCTCCTGTCCTATACCTTTGGCTGAGCTACCTACAAAGGCCTTTTAAACATAGGGAAATGGTGATCTCTCCAACTAAAGAATTATTTCATCCATATCAGGCTTGAAGAAGTCAGGAGTGCAGACTGAGAACATTGAGCAGCTTTCTAGGGTCTCCGTTATCTTGTTTGAAATCTTGTCATTTCCCAGCAATTCAGATTATAAAAAACACATTCAAAGCCAAGTCCAGAACATTTGGGATATAAAAAATTTATGTCATTTTTAACACTGATATGTCATTAAATTATATTGTATAGACCAAGTTTTATCTATACCATCTTGATAGTTTTTAGGATGTTGATAATCTCAAACCAAAAATATATTTACAGCAGTTTTCATATTTAAATGCCTGATTAATAAGGTGTTCTTTCTATAGGTCTTATGCCTCAATTATAACCATATTGAATCCATCATGCCCAGAGTAAAACCTCAGACTCACTTGACCAACAGACAGCTACTCTACCAGAAAGTGCCTTCAAGTGGCTACGGACAACAAGGAACTTCAAAAATAAACAGGTTACTATGCTTGTTTTCACAATTATAAAAGATTTTGGTTGGGAGTTTAAAAAGCAGTTAGTTGCATTAGTGATAGCAGTAACATACATATCTCTTACTTTAATACTTATTTAATAGCTACATGCCAATAACAAATGTCACAAATAAAAAGATACTCAAAATAGTCCTTTGTCATTGCTTTTTCTCTGCTTCCTCCATTTCATACCCATATTACAAAAAAAGAAAAAAAGAAAATGAGAAGATCTTGTATGTTTAATGATTTTTAAATCAAGATGCAATTCACATACCATAATACTCACCCTGTATGTACAATTCAGCTATTATTTTCATATATACACGAAGTTATCCAACTACTATGACCATCTAACTCTAAAGTGTTTTCATCACTCCACAAAAGAACTCCTTACCCAGTAGGATGGACTTAGGTTTCTTTTAAAATTTGTTTGTGTTTCTAAATTATTTATCTGGTCATTTAATGCCCCAGCACCAATGGAAAACATACTTTACAAAGATGAGGACATACCTCCCACCTTCCTACACATTTTTGGTAGAACACAAAGAGATATATATATCTCCAACAAGGAATACTTTCATTCCAGTTATCCCAATGAAGAGCTGTGTTTTCATCCACCTTTATTGAAGTATAATTTACATATAATAAAATTCACCAATTTAAATGTATGGTTTAATGAATTTTGACAAATGTATCCAGTCATATAACCATTACTACAATCAAGGTACAAACTATTCCCATCCCAAAAACTTACCTTACATCTTTTTGCAATCCTCTCCCCCACACCCTGGCCCCTAGAAACAACCGCTGATCTGCTTTCTATCAATATCATTTTGCCTTGTTCTAGAATTGCTTATGATTGCAATCTATAGTAAGGAGTCTTTCGTGTCTGGCTTCTTTCACTTAGCATAATTCTTTTGATATTCATCCATGTTGTTGCAAGTGTCAGTAATTCATTTCATTTTACTGCTGAGCAGTGTACCATTATAGATTATGTGACAAATTGTTTATCCATTTATTGTTGATGAGCATTTGGGTTGTTTCCAGTTTGAGGCTAGTTTGATTAAAGCTGCCATGAATATTTCATTTATGCATATCCTTTATATGGGACTATTCATATTTTTCAACAGCTTTACTGAAGTACAGTTTAACATACCATACTCACTCATTTTAGGTGTATAATTTTTCCCCAAATTTATAGTTGTACACTTTTAGAACATTTTTTAGAATATTTTTAGAACATTTCCATCACACACCAAAAAGATCTGTCATGTCTATTTGTGGCCAGTTCTCTTTTCCAGTTCTAGCTCCAAGAAACCACAAATCCACTTGCCATAAAGTTGTGTTTTCTAGACATTTCCTATAAACAGAATCATATAATATGTGGTCTTCTATATCTGACTTCTTACACTTAGCATAATGTTTCTGAGGCTCATCTATGTTATAGTATCTGTTAATAGTTCGTTCCTTTCTATTGCTGAATATGTTGGGTATTCCATTGGATGGATATGCCACATTCCGTTTATCCATTCACCAGTTGATAGACATTTGGATTGCTTCCACTTTGGGGCTAGTATTAATGATGCTGCTGTAAACATTTGTGTAGCAGTATTTGTAAGCACTTATGCTTTCATTTCTCTTGGGTAGAAACCTAGGAGTGAAATTCTGGGTGATATGGTAATTTCATGTTTAACATTTAAGAAACTGTTGAACTGTTTTCCAAAGTGGTTGTACCATTTTACATTACTAATAACAGTTTATGAGGATTCTAATTTCTCCACATCTTCACCAATACCTGTTATTGTTTCTCTTTTTTATTACAAGTGGATTTGAAGTGGTATTTCATTGATTTATAAGCATTTTCTCTCAATGACTTATCTTTTCATTTTCTTAAATGGTGTTATTAAGTCCAATTTATCAATTTTTCCTCTTACAGATTGTGATTTTGGTGTTGTACCTACCAATTTTTGCCTAACCTAACGTCACAAAGATTTTCTCATGTTTTATTCAAAAAGTTTTATGTTTTTTCTCTTAAATTTAGGACTAAGATCCATTCTGAGTTAATTTTTGTGTATATTCTGAGGTAAAATGTTAGTTCTAAATTCATCTTTTTGCATGTGGATATCCATTTGTCCCAGCATCCTTTCCATTCCCCCCCATTGAATTGTTTTGGTACCTTTGTTGAAAACCAATTGACCAGTTTATTTTAACCAGTTTATTTTATTGTAAGTTTACTCCTGGACTCTTAATTATATTTCATTGATCTGTCTACCCTTTTGCCAGTACCAGATTGGTTTCATTACTGCAGGTTATAGTTTTGAAATCAGAGATTATAAACCCTCCAACTTTTTTTCTTTTTAAAGATTGTTTTGAATATTCTGAGTTCTTTACATTTCCTTATAAATAAGGACATTTTGGGGGCGGGGGATCCTGCTGGACTTTTGATGGATTGCATTGAATCGATTTAGGGAGAACTGCTATTTTAGTAATATTGAGTCTTCTAATCCACGAATATAAAATATTTCTCCATTTACATAATCATTAATTTATCTCAGCAATGGTTTGTAGTTTTCTGTGTATACATTTTACACTATTTTTGTTAAATTTTTTCTGAAGTATTTTGTTCTTTTTTATACTATTGTGAGTAGAATTAATTTCATTCTCAGTTTATTGATGACGTGGAGACCTTCAATTAATTTTTGTATATTAATCTTGCTGAACTAAAAAACTCAGTTTTTTGGTGAATTCCTTAGGATTTTTTAAATACAAAATCATGTCATCTGAGAATAAAGACAGTTTTCCTTATTCTTTTCCAATCTGGATGCATCTTTTTTTCTTTTTCTTGACTGATTGTGCTGACACTTGCTTTTCATTTCAAATAACTCTTTCTGTACTTTGTTCTTTACCATATAAAAATATTTTTAAAGAATAAAAAGTGATTATTATATAAAATACAAAGAGATAACATTATAGTTAAATTCTGATTTACTAGTAAATTAATTTTTTAAACTTCAACTTATAGTAAGTAAATATCAGATTTTTTATGATACAGCTCATTTGACATTAAATTTATGGGCTCAAACTTATGTGTGTATTTCAGAGATACAATGAGCAGTGAAAATTTGCCTCCAATAATGCACAGTTTAGAAGTGCTTCATTTGGGCTACAATGGAATTTGTAATTTAATTCAGCTACAGCTTAACAGACTAAGAAATTTAAAATTCCTCTTTCTACAGGGTGAGTAGCAACACTGTCAATGTGTAAGTCTTTATTATTAAAAATTGATTTGACAATAATGTTTTAATAAGCAAATATCAGCATCAACATTTACTTAAAGCAGATTGATAAAAATATTTTAGTAATCACAAATGGGTTTTTCTTGGGTTACTTACATAAATAATGTAAATGCAATATTCTAGAGCCACAGAATATTGTATTTCTAGCCCTAGAAAATGCAATGTTCTGGGGTTATATATGGTATTATATCATAATTTACTTTTACATCACGTTCAATTAAAAAACCAATAGAAAGTAACCAGTTATTCACAAGTACTTATTAAACCCAGAATTGGGCTAAGTATTAAGAAATATACAGAAACACTATATTATTGTAATTATATATAGTTGAGATCCTTGCTCTAACATAGTTTAAGATCTACCCATGAAGATATACTGAAAGACGAATTAGTTCTGAGTAACTATGTGTTACTAACTTAAGTGCAGAAGTTTAGAGAAAAGAGAAATTGAAACACACAGAGGACTTTTTGAATGATTGATAAAATTGAGCATTACCAAGAATTTTACAAGTAGTGGGAGGAGAAGAATCACAAGAGCATGATTGTGATGTCTGTCCGCCAACATTTGAAAAGGGACCAACCTGATAAAAACAAAGAGTATGCAGTTCTCTGAGAGAGTGATAAAGCCTCTAAACATGGTCAATTTAATGTAGAATGCTCATTTTGCAGTTGAAAATGGGTAGGAGTTGTAAATCTTTTGAAAAGTGGAATGGGGAAAAAACAGTTTGGAACATTAGTCTAACAATAATTATTTAATGACATAGAAGAAAGGTTGGAAGATCCATCATTGAGACATGTGGGGAGATATTTGTATAGTTGATCTGAGTATGGTAACTTTTTTCTGAAAGACAGGCTTTTCTAGACCATACTTTTAAAAATTTAATGCATCTTTTTGCTTATCAAAGGTGTTGTGAGTTGCATCAAAAACACAAGAGACTTAAGCCTTAAAAGAACAAGAAATTGAGTACAACAATGACAGATCTTTTAAATGATACAGTGACATACAAAAAAAAACAGAAAACCTAACCCTGGAAAGTCTATTTAAATCTAATAACGTAAAAGGGGAGTGTGCTCTCTTGCATGGCTAGCATGGCAAATCAGAATGGAGCAGTTTTGTACAGGGAATGAGGCAGTTGACTCTGACAATTATGGCTATCATTTATTGAGTCATTAGGCAAGGTATCTGTCTACAAGGATTATCTCATTCAACCTTCACAGCAACTCAACATGGTAAATAATTTTATATGCATTTTACAAAAAAATAAATTAAATCTCAATAGGGTCAAATAATTTGCCTAAGTTTGCACCAGTGAATGGTGTGGTGCAGAGTCAAACGCAGCTCTGTCTGACTTCAAAGCACATGCATTTTCTATCAATAACATATATTTCTATCAAATGACATATAAAGGGTCTGGGCTAGAGTGGTGTCAGTGGGAAGGATGAGTAAAAGGTGACTCCAAAATGCATTTTAAAAGAAGGAGCCGAGATGCCCTTTGACAGATGACTGGATTAAGAAGATGTGGTCCATATATACAATGGAATATTACTCATCCATCAAAAAGAACGATTTCACAACATTTGCAGCAACATGGATGGGACTGGAGGAGATAATGCTAAGTGAAATAAGTCAAGCAGAGAAAGACAATTATCATATGGTTTCACTCATTTATGGAACATAAGAAGTAGGAAGATCAGCAGGAGAAGAAAGGGAAGAAGGAAGGGGGGGTAAAAAGAAGGGGGAATGAACCATGAGAGACTACGGACTCTGGGAAACAAACTGAGGGCTTTAGAGAGGAGGGGAGTGGGGGATCGGGATGGGCTGGTGATGGGTATTAAGGAAGGCACGTATTGCATGGTGCACTGGGTGTTATACGCAAGTAATGAATCATGGAACTTTACATCAAAAACTTGGGATGTACTATATGGTGACTAACATAACATAATAAAAAATTTTTATAAAAAAATAAGAAAAAAATAAAAATAAAAGAAGGAAATACTAGTACTTAGTGACTAATTAGACAATTAAGAAGAAGAAAAATAGTTCAAGATGTTCTCATTATTTCTTCAGGAGATTGGGCAAAAGGAGGTACTAAAGCTAGATAAAGTCAATGGAAAATGATGCTAATTTGTAGTAGGGAACCATCAGTTTGTGTTATGACAATTTTGAGAAATAAAAATGGAAACATATTCAAGCAGTAGAACCAGAGCACAGGTTAGGACTAGAAATGTGTATTTTGGAATTATACCAAAGGAGGTGACAGATGAAGTCATTAAGTGTATGTGCTTACTTAGGAAATAAGCATAGAGAAACAATGAAAGGCCAAAAGAGGGGAGACATGCCCCTATACACACATCTCACTATGTCCCTGACCCAGCATAAGAAGGCTGGAGAAAAAGAACCAGCAAAGCAGTCATACAAGAAATTTTGAAAGAAAACCAAGAAATGCAGACTCTAAATGTCAGAAAAAGAAAGGATGAATGGCTTCAAAGTCAAATGACGGGAAGAATGAGACCTTTAAAAAAAATGTTGGACATTTTTAAGAAAACTGGATTCAACCAAAAAAAAGACCACTGGTAACTGTCAGAGGATCAGATCTGGAAATGTGGGAAGAGCAAAAGTGAAAACACTGTAGAGGGAAGTGGTTGGATAGGCAGTAGAGGCAACAGATAGAGGTTGCATACTCAAGGAGCTTGTCCCTAAAAAGAAGGTAAGAAGTCAGAAGGTCGCTAGTGGGGTTATGAACATATTTGGAGGTTTATAAAGAAGTGAGTTAGGTTAAAGACTAAACAGGAAGAGATAATTCTGAGATCAATCTAAAGAGCAAGAGGGCAAAAGCTGTAGGAGAGTACACAAATGTAAGCAGTGATAAGATCAGGCCATGCCAGGGTCCACGACAGAGAGCTTATGCACCTACATTTCACCTGTTGTGTTAAATTTTCAAGATAGGAAAAGTGGAATCTTTGGGGAAGGGCAGAGTGAGGGTGTAGGGAAGCAAGTTAGAATCTTAAGGATTGGGGGTCAATTTTACCTAAAATTTAACTAGTTGACTAAGTGGGAGTTTTTCAAACAATGGTAAATGCTCCTACTTAAAGAAATGTAGGGGCACCTGGGTGGGTCAGTTAGTTAAGTGTTTTCCTTCGGCTCAGGTCATGATCCCAGGGTCCTGGGATTGAGCACCACATGGGGCTCCCTGCTCAGTGGGGAGCCTGCTTCTCCTTCTCCTGCTCCCCCTGCTAGTGCTCTCTCTGTCAAATAATAAAATCTGAAGAAAGAAAGAAAGAAAGAAAGAAAGAAAGAAAGAAAGAAAGAAAGAGAGAAAGAAAGAAAGAAATGTAAGATCCTTGAAATCACATTCAGCGTAGTTGTCTTAGAGTTTTCTTTCTTAAATACGCTTAACGAACATTCTAAAATGAGTAGTGGCCAAAAATATGCTATGGCAGACATTATTTAGCACTTGAAACTATTCTGTATGATTTTTATACCACTGGCTTTAAAATATTAAAAGTGATAGTCTAAATACATAATTTCATGAAAGTAATATATTAACACAACTGAGACACTTTTCTCAATCTGACTTGAATAAACTTTATTTCATTTACAAGCAAGGAACTGGTAAAGCTTCAAAGTCTGTTATTTATTTCTGTGAGCAATTTTATTGAAGGTTGTGATGTTTAAAGTTCTCCATAAGAATAGAACAAAATAAGGTAAATTTACCATAGTTCACCAATTTTGAGATACCTGCTTATTTTTTTAACATATCTGAAATGTGGCATGTATGAATTGATAGCATGTCATAGTTTAACCTAGCCAATTTTTTTCTTTCTTAGTACACATAAAATACTGACATATCTTAACAACTGTTGTAGTCTTTTTTTTATTTTATTTATTTATTTGACAGAGAGAGAGGGACAGCCAGCAAGAGAGGGAACACAAGCAGGGGGAGTGGGAGAAGAAGAAGCAGGCTCCCAGCAGAGGAGCCTGATGCGGGGCTCAATCCCAGAACGCCGGGATCACGCCCTGAGCCGAAGGCAGATGCTTAATGACTGAGCCACCCGGGCGCCCCCCGTTGTAGTCTTAACTTCTATGAAATTTGTTAAATTTCAAGGAGAAGAATTTCAAGATCACAGGATCGCACATTCAGTCATATATTAGTTTGCTAGGGCTGCCGTAACAAAGCACCACCAGCTGGATGGCTCAAACAACATATTTACTTCCTCACAGTCCTAGAGACTAGAAGACCAAGATCAAGATGTCAGCAGGGTTGGTTCCGAGGCCCTCTCTTTTTGGTTTATTAGATGGCCTCTGTGTCTTCAGATGATTTCCCCTCCACATGTATCTGTGTCCTAATATCTTCTAATAAGGACACCAGTCATACTGGATTAGAGCTCACCCCAAAGACCTCATTTAACTATAGTTACCTCTTTAAAGACCCTATCCGCAAATACAGCCACATTCTGAGGTACTAGAGGTTAGGACTTCAACATATGAATTCGGGAGGGGTGGTCACAATTCAGCCCATAACAAACAAGGAGGATGAACAGTCAATGAAATACAGTATGGTATAGTAGAAGCAACACTGAGATTAAAATGTAAAGGTCTAGGTTAGGCCTGCTGTTGCCACTTTTTTTTTTTTTTTAAAGATTTTATTTATTTATTCAACAGAGATAGAGACAGCCAGCGAGAGAGGGAACACAAGCAGGGGGAGCGGGAGAGGAAGAAGCAGGCTCATAGCGGAGGAGCCTGATGTGGGGCTCGATCCCACAATGCCGGGATCACGCCCTGAGCCGAAGGCAGACGCTTAACCGCTGTGCCACCCAGGCGCCCCTGCTGTTGCCACTTTTATGTCTTTGTGCAAGTCACTTAATTCCTGACCCTTAGTTTTCTGATTATTAAAAATGATAATATTTTCCCTGTCCTATCTTGAGACTCTAGTAGAAAACACATATAAAAGCATTTTGCCAACTCAAGGGTCCTCTTCTCATTAATTATCATTATCATTAATAACTGATTGCTACAGTAGAAAGAAATCATAGGTTATAAAGAAAGGATTGAGATTTCAAAGAATGTAATGAACGCTTAATTCATTTTTAATTTTTTAATGAGGTTGTACAAAAATGTTGAGAAAGAAATAACAGCATAATTAAGGTATATTCTTCCAACTTAAAACACAATTCATTTATTTTAATAAATATTTAAATATACCTATTTGAATACCTATCAGAATAATCAGATATACTCAGGAAGTATATCTTCTGTGGCACTTTTACATCTACTTTTGTCAATACCAACTATTTTAGCACTCAATTACTGAACAGACAGATTGGGTCAACATACACTGTATACATACACTGTATACATCACATTTTGGTCCTTCAAACATAAAGGAGAAATGTTACCAAATATTATTTGATAATGATGGTACCTTCCTATAAATATACTTCTATTTCTCATTGGAAACATGTTCTTTTTAATATTTTACTTTTTAAAAAGTCATTTTATAAAAAAATATTTAAAATAGGTAACTTTTTATTCAGAAAGTTTGGGCTCACCTGACATACCATGACTTATGTTTCTCCAGGGAATGAAATCAGCCAAATAGAAGGGCTTGACAATTTAGTAGTCCTTCAGGAACTGGTAGTGGACCATAACCGCGTCAGAGCATTTAATGATAGTGCCTTTGCCAAACCAAGCTCTCTGTTGGCACTTCACCTGGAGGAAAACAGACTACGAGAGCTGAGCAAATTACAACCTTTGGTAAAACTAGAGAAACTCTTCCTAGGATATAATAAAATCCAGGTAACATTATTTTGTCTGTTATGAGATTTACAAGACTTAACTCCTCTGAACATAAAGGTTCCAAACACACCAATGAAAACTTTGCTAGCATGTTAACTTATTTATATGCCACGTAAATACACTGTGAAGCAGAGGCATATTAATAGTCTGCGGTGCAAAAATGTCCACTCTGCTTCTAGACTTATAAAGCCAACCAACCCACATGCATCCACTGGCTAAAAAAAAAAATTAGCTCTAAATATTCTAAGCTCTTCTCAGCAGTCCTCTCTAAGAGATCTCTTTTGTTCTTGACTGCTCTCGGTCCAAGCTATTTCTGCATCTCAATCCCAGACTTCCTCTGGCCCTTTAAACTTGGCATTTGTCCTTGGTCTACCTGACATTTGAATCGGTTCCTGATAATGTACCTTGACTTGGTTTTAATATTCCATCTCTACCCACTCAATGCTTCCCTTACATAAGGCTCTGCTTTAGTTTTACCTGCTCAAAATTCAACCTATTTCCATTAGGCAGTGTTCCAACTGAGACTGCCCAGACTCTCTCATGATATAGTATGCAGATAAGAGGTTTGAAGGTATACATAACCTTACGCAGCCCTAACATTTCTCTCAGTGTTTTGGTAATGATCTGTTAGCCCTCCTCTTACCAATTTTACTACTTCTACCCATACCTCTAAGACAATCTCAAAGACAAAATGAAATGGACTTCCACCCAAGAGCAGGGAACAAGTATATCTTGCCCACATTTGTGTCAGAATATAGCATAGTGCCTAGTACATAGTAATTATGCCATCAATATTTGTGGCTCTACTTGCTAGAGTTCAGAAAGCTTGTTCTGGAGTGACATAAAAGCCTGTTCAAGGCTAGAAGGAAATCATGAGTACTGTCCTACATAGCAACTAGGAAATACACATACAGAGAAAAATGGCATACAACTGATTTATCAAGATTCAAGCAACATTCATCTGAGAAAAGCCTTCCAAACTTGCAATGATTCTTACAAAGCTTTATCCAGAGAAAATTTAAATTGGGAAAATTGCAATCCTATGGAAAATCTTTCCAGTGACAGCATCTGAGCTGACATAAAGGACTGTCATATTGGACTTAACATGCAAAGGAGATCTTACCCAATATCAAGCTTTACTATAATGTCAAGGATACACAGGGTCTGGGACATTCCTGTGGCTTCTCAGGTCCTTTCTTTCTACATACCCTCTAGCTTAGACTAAAATATAAGATCTTCAAGTAAGATTTTTGTGTGAATGATCTCATATAACAAGGGAATGTTTCATTTATGAAATGCCTCCATTTTATACTTGAGCTTACGTGATATTTTATAGGGAGCCATGCTTGATAATTCTATAGTTGTAGGTTTATTTACTATAAGCAGTCCTTAACCAGGGAGATCCTACTAAGAGTATTTCACAAATAAGGACCTTTTTCCTAGTAAATATCATTGGTCTATTTGACAGCACAGCTATTTACCAGCATAATTACAAAGAGATTAGACCAGGTAATTTGCTTTTCCCTAGGAGTGTCCCTGCCCCACCTCCCCACTCTTCTAACCCACTAAAGGAAGAGAAGGAATGGCAGATCCACTGTTGTAACTACTTCCTCCCCAGTCACTTAAGCAGGGATAATGCCTAGTCAAGGTTATTTTTTATAAAAATTTAATATAGCTAATAGACAACCTGTATGATAAATCATGGGAAATTATACACACATTATGGAATGAAGGTGTATTGATTATTTAATGATTAGCCCTCCATTGTTTATTTTTATCCCTGAAATAGTATTTTTCCTTGAATTTAGATTGATCATTATACCATCAAACTTATTCTAACTATTAATATTATACTACCTAAAATGACCATAGATTTAGCTGGGAAACAGTAACTGAGAGGAGTAAGAAGTTGAATTGGAGATTCTGTTTAATTCTACTGAAAATACTATGTTCTTCAAAATTCTTAACTCTCTATTCAGATTTTCTTGTTGGGAGATATTTTTTTCTCTCGGTTCATACCAACATGGGTAGGCTGACACACCAGCATTAATTTCCACAAATGGGCAATCAGATTATAACCCTTGGGTTGATAAAGACCTCTAGAACAGGAGGGAAAAGGCATAGAAAAAGTAGGAAAACAATACTTCAAATGAAGATATATGCAGCCCTGCATTAACCTACTTTAAAATCTTTCACAAACTGCATATCCTTGATAACAGATTCCAGGGTGAAGCTTTTCACTTAGCCATCATGACCCATAATGTAGATTTGGAAAATTGTTGCCTATAGTCCTGCCTTTGCAGATAGAATCCCAGAAACACAACTGAAAGGTGAGTTATTTAATTCAGCTTTACAGCCCTATTTGGTTCCTGTGTCTAAATGATTCCTCTATCTGGCATCAAACAACTGTGTCTACTTTCAAACATCTCAGGAATCACCTGAGGCTGGAAACGACTCCAGGAAATAGTCCATTGCTATTTCTTGCCTTAAACGAAAGGCCCCAGTCTAAGCCTAATTATTACCATGATTGCCATAAGTGCTTATCCTGAAAATGTACTCAAAAGGTAACAACTAACTATTGGTGTGCTGGTTAATGTTTAATGGCTTGCTCTGTAGGGGAAACAAAGTCCTAATGAATAGCATTTGCCAATTTCCATGGTATAATTTCTTCCACCATAGCCAATTTCAAGCTAAAACACCATCTCACAAAATTCTTGGCAATTTGCCAAATTTAGCCATTACAAACTAAGTCCAACACTCCACTGTAAAAAAAAATACCTTATATTAAAAATGGGAAGTCATCAGTCCTCTTCCCCAATTATGAACATAATCATTTTCTTGATGTCTCTTTAGACCAGCATTATCCTCTACAAATTTAACACTCTGGTTCTCATATTAACATCTTCCATGAGAAACAAACATTTTGATTAAAAATACTTTACTAGTGAACACTGCCAAACTCTGTTTAATTTGAGAAAATAATCGAGAAAAGAGTTTTCATATTTCTATGCTTTCCAATCAGGCTTTGGTTCCACAGACAGGAACTACCTGTGGGTCAAATGTATAATATCTCCATAGATAACTGACTGTCAGAGCTTTTCCAAAGTCCTCCTTTATGACACTTCTAAGATCAAAATTGTAAGGATCAGCCATTTCAATCAAATTCCACTTCCAAATGGTCTAAAATAGGTCTAAATTTTTTTATAGTTGCTAGATGAATTGGCTATGTCTACTTGTCATTCCAAATAAGAATAGGAGCATATCGGTAACTTTATTTTATTACTATAAACTAGCAGCAAACTGAAGTTGAGCTTGTCACCTAAATTTTGTCAGAAATAGCATTTTTAAAAATAATTTTGCAAAAATTAAAATGTATTTGCAAACTTTCATCAGTGTTAAATAGGTAACGATAAATAACCCCATTCAGTAGTGAAGACAAGTCGCTCAACTAGAAAAATAGTTTTTCAACTATATATACTCCTAGAAAATATTTCAGGATGTAGTCCACTCAATATCACATGTTCCTTTATGGTTAAGGTTGTGTTTAAAATTATTTAGACTGGATTTACCATCTTTTCTATACTTCCAGGTAATCTCAGCCCTAAACCATAATTTTTCTGAAGAGAAATTTGGTCTTTTCTTGCAAGTGCTGCTATATTTCCCCTGTTAGCATATCATCTTTACCAATCATGTATTTGGAATCAATAGTACATAGATTTGTCCTTAATCAATGATACAGAATTTGTCACTCAAGCTCACTTTGGAGAATTCAATCACGAGCTAGCTGTAATCCAACAGTTACATACGATTACTTAAACCAGTGTGTATTTAAAAATATTGGATCTAACCAAATAGTAACTTATTGATTAACTTTTGAATAGGATATGGCAGAACTGGAAAAACTTGATGGTATCTCTTCTCTCAGAGAGCTTACAATTTATGGCAATCCAGTAAGTATGTTACTTTCCTAATTTATCAGTTAATTTACTTAGTTATATATAATCAATTTTTATATGGGAGAATTTATGTTTCCATATGTATAGACAGTTATCCAAGTACAATTCATTGACTATTATCCTCTTTCAACTGATGATAATATAATCTGCCATTGTTATATATAAGAGGATCTGTTTCAGGGTTCTACATTGTATTCATTGGAGTATTGTCAATCCCTGTACCAATACTGTACTGGTTATTAAAGTTTAATTAATTAATTAATTAATTAAATTAATTTAATATTAAGTCTTGGTGTCTGGTAGAGAAAGCACCTCCAATTTTCCTTCCTTCCCCCTTCTCTTTTTCTCTCTTCACTGTCTCAGCTGTTCTTGGCCCTTTACACTTTCTATGAGTTTTAGGAAACAGCTTTTGAAGTTAATGTGATAGTCTTGTTGACATTTTATCTGGAATTGCATGGAATATATAAATTAATTTGGGGAGAAATCTGCTATTTTTCCTGTCAGAGGCTTTGGAAGGATCAATTAAGCAGCAACTTTATTCACCTAACATCTGAACAAATTGACAGATATGACAGTGGCAGATGGAGAGGTGAAAATATTTTGCTTAGCTTCATGAGAAAGCCAAACATGCCTGCTAACAAAGTCCAGAAATAGGCAATCATGATCAACCAGTAACACTTACCTGAATTATTTCCACACAGGAGGACAGCTTCTGCTGGAGGAAGAGAGGGTATTCTGTAGCAATATATTCCTTCCCAAGACAGGAAAGCCAGGAGCTAAACATGCTCAGTTTAATCTTCCCAAGTTTATCAATTAAGTCACTCTGCTCCTCGTAGAGGAGTAAAGGGTTTGAGAGAGCCCAGTAGTGCCACATCAGGGAGCTATTACCACCAAGAAAGACATAACAATAAGCAGTCTCCCCTAATATTTGTAGTATTCAGGTTTCCCATTCATAAGCATGAATATCCATCTCTACATTTATTTTATGTTCTTCAATAAAATTTGTAGTTTTCTCCTAAAGGTTTTAATAATCTTTGGTTTGATTTATTCCATTGTTTAAATAGCAATTTTGAACAATATCTGTTTACATGTGTCTAATTGTTTGTTGCTGAAGTATAGCAATTCTGATTTTTGCATATTACTCTTTCTCCAGGAACCTTGCTGAACTCTCTTTTTAGTTCTAATGGATTGTAAATTTTGTTGGATTTTCTCTGTAAACTATCATATTATCTGTAGTAATGACTCATTTCTTTCCAATCCTTATGTTTTTATTTCCTTTACTTCTCTTACCATGTTGACTAGGACCTCTACTAAAGCGTTGAATAGAAGCAATGATAGTAGGTAATTGACTTCAGAAAAAAACTCCTAAATTGTCACTATTAAATATGAGTTTGCTATAGGTTATGAGTAGATAACCTTCAACATTTTAAGGAAGCTCCTTTCTAATTCAGTTTACTACCTGTTTTTATCATGAATAGTCATTGGATTTTGACTAATTGGCAATGTAGTTCTCTCTTTAACCTGCTCTAGTGTTAAACCATCATTAATCTTGGGTTGAATACTATTTAGTCATGTTTTATACTTTGCTGAATTCAGTTTGCTAAGATTTCATGTTGTATATCTGTATTTATGGAAATAAGTAAAATTAGCCTATAATTATCTTCTTATGCTATTATTTTAAGTTCATCAAGGCTGCTCTTGCCTCATAAAATTAATTGGGAGCTCTCTCTTGCTAGTCTATGAATTAGCTTATATAGGAAAAAACTCAGGTGTTCCTTGAAGGATAATTACATCTTTTTTTTAAGATTTTTAAAAAATTTATTTGAGAGAGAAAGAGCATGCACAAGGGGTGACGGGCTAGAGGGAGAAGCAGACTCCCCACTGAGTGGGGAGCCCAATGCAGGACTTGATTCAAGGACCCTGGGATCATGACCTGAGTGGAAGGCAGACGTTTAATCCACTGAGCCACTCAGGCACCCGGATAATTAGATCTTATCTCTGAAACAATCTGGGCTCAATATTTTTTGAAATTAGATTTTAAACTACTCATTCAAATTATTTAATGGCTATAAATCTAATCATGTTTTCTATTTCTTCAAAAGTCAGTATTGAGAAGTTATATTTTTCTATAAATTTATCCTCTTTATATAAATTTTAAATGTATTACTATCATAATACTCATGAATTTTTTAAATCTCTACTATATTTGTAATTTTTTTATACCTAAATTTGTTGATTTTTGCTTTTTCTCTTTTATTCTTGATAAGTCTTGCTAAAGCTTTGTCTATTGTATTAATCTCTTCAAAGAACCATATTTTGGTTTTATCAAGTGGTTAATTTATTTGGTTTCTTTTTCAACAATTCCCACCCTTTATTATTTCCTTCTTTCAGTTTCTTGGAATCTACTTTTTTTTTTTTTTTTTTACATTTTTAACATTATTTATTAAAACTATTTTTAGCATAATACTGATTCGGTGGTTCAGCTTTAAGTTTTTATTTAAATTCCAGTTCATTAATATATAGTATAATATTAGTTTCAGGGGTACAATATAGTGATTCAACACTCCCATACAACACCTGGTGCTCATCACAACAAGTGTACTCCTTCATCCCCATTGCCTATTTAACCCATCCCCCCACCCACTTCCCTTCTGTTAATAACCATCAGTTTGTTCTTTATAGTTAAGAATCTGTTTCTTGGTTTGCCTCTCTCTCTCCCTTGTTTTTCCCTTTGCTCGTTTGTTTTGTTTCTTAAATTTCACATATGAGTAAAATTATATGGTATTTGTCTTTCTTTGACTGACTTATTTCACTTTGCATTATACTGTCTAGCTCCATCCATGTCATTGCAAATGGCAAGATTTCATTCTTTCTTATGACTAATATTCCTATGTGTGTGTGTGTACCACATCTTCTTTATCCATTTATCAGTAAGTGCATACTTGGGCTATTTCCATAATTTGACTATTGTACATAATGCTGCTATAAACATTAGGGTACATGTAAGCCTTTGAATTAGTGCTTTTGTATTCTTTAGGTAAATACCTAGTAGTGTGATTGCTGGATGGTAGGATAGTTCTATTTTTAACTTTTTGAGGAACTTCCATACTACTGTTTTCTAGAGTGGTTGTACCAGTTTGCATTCCGGCCCACAGTGCAAGAGGATTCCCTTTTTTCTACATCCTCGCCAACACCTGTTGTTTCTTGTGTTGTTGATTTTAACCATTCTGACAGGTGTGCGGTGATATCTCATTATGGTTTTGATTTGCATTTCCCTGATAATAAGTCATGTTGAGCATCTTTTCATATCTGTTGGCTGTCTATATGTCATCTTTGGAAAAATGTCTATTCATGTCTTCTGCCCATTTTTTATTTGGATTATTCATTTTTTGGGTGTTGAGTTTTTTAAGTTCTTTATAAATTTTGGATACTGATCCTTTATCAGATATGTCATTTGCAAATATCAGTACATTGTCTTTTAGTTTTGTTGGTAGTTTCCTTTGGCTGTGCAGAAGCTTTTCATTTTAACGTAGTCCCAATAGTTTATTTTCGCTTTTCTTTCCCTTGCCTCAGGAAACCTGTCAAGAAAGAAGCTGCTGTAGCCAATGTCAAAGAAGCTACTGCCTTGTGTTCTCTTCTAAGATTTTTATTGTTTCAGCTCTTATATTTAGGTCTTTAATCCATTTTGAATTTATTTTTGTGTATGGTGTAAGAAGTGGTTTTCATTCTTTTACATGTAGCTGTCCAGTTTTCCCAACACCATTTGTTGAAGAGACTGTCTTTCCCTTCGGGTATTCTTTCCTGCTTTGTTTTTCTTTTTTTTTTTTTTTTAAAGATTTTATTTATTTATTCGACAGAGATAGAGACAGCCAGCGAGAGAGGGAACACAAGCAGGGGGAGTGGGAGACGAAGAAGCAGGCTCATAGTGGAGGAGCCTGATGTGGGGCTCGATCCCATTACACCAGGATCACGCCCTGAGCCGAAGGCAGACGCTTAACCGCTGTGCCACCCAGGCACCCCCCCCTTTTTTTTTAAAGATTTTATTTATTTATTTGACAGAGATAGAGACAGCCAGCAAGAGCTTTCCTGCTTTGTTGAAGATTAACTGACCATATAATCGTGGGTTCATTTCTGGGTTTTATATTCTGTTCCATTGATCCATGTGTCCTTTTTTATGCCAACACCATACTGTTTTGATTACTACAGCTTTGTAATATAACTTAAAGTCCAGAATTGTGATGCCTCCAGCTTTGCTTTTCTTTCTCAAGATTGCTCTGGCTCTTTGGGGTCTTTTGTGGTTCCATACAAATTTTAGGATTGTTTGTCCTAGTTCTGTGAAAAATGCTCTTGATATTTTGATAGGGATTGCATTAAACGTATATATTGCTTTGGGTACTACAGACATTTTAAGAGACAGAGAAGGGCACTATGTAGTAATAAAGGGGACAATCCAACAAGAAGATATAACAATTGTAAATATTTATGTGTCCAACATGGGAAGACCCAAGTACATAAAACAATGAAAAACAAACATAAAGGAACTAACTGATAATAATACAATAATAGCAGGGGACTTTAACACCTCATTTACATCAATGGACATATCATCTAAACAGAAAATCAATAAGGAAACAATTGCTTTGAATGACACACTGGACCAGATGGACCTAACATATATTCAGAACACTACATCCTTAAACAGCAGAATACACATTCTTTAGAAGTGCACATGGAACATTCTCCAGAATAGATTACATATTAGGCCACAAAACAGGCTTCAACAAATTCTAGAAGATCAAAGTTTCTATCATGCACCTTTTCTGACTACAACGCTATGAAACTTGAAGTCAGTGGCGCCTGGCTGGACTAGTCAATTGTGCGGCTGGCTCTTGATTTCAGTTCAGGTCATGATCTCAGGATCCTGGGATCAAGCCCTGTGTCAGGCTCTGCACTCAGCAGGGAGTCTGCTGGAGGATTCTCTTTCCCTCTGCCTCTGCCCCTCCCCCTGTGCTCTCCCTCTCTCTCTCTAGAATAAATAAATCTTAAAAATAAATAAATAAATAAATAAATAAATAAATCTGAAACCAACCACAAGAAGAAATCTGGATAGACCTCAAATACATGGGAAGTTAATAACATGCTACTAAACAATGAATGGGTCAACCAGGAAATTAAAAAAATAAATAAATAAAAATACATGGAAACAAATGAAAATGAAAACACAACAGCCCATTTTTTTGGGATACAGCAAAAGCAGTTTTAAGACAGAAGTATATAGCAATACAGGCCTCCCTTAAGAAGATAGAAAAATCTCAAATAAACAACCTAACCTTACACCTAAAGGAGTTAGAAAAAGAACAATAAATGAAGCATAAAGCCAGCAGAAGGAAGGAAATAATAAAGATTAGAGCAGAAATAAATGATATAGAAACTAAAAACAAAAAACAAAAACCAATAGAACATATCAATGAAATCGGGAGATGGTAATTTGAAAAAATTAACAAAATTGATAAACCTCTAGACTTATCAAACAGAAAACAAAAAGGACCCAAATAAATAAAATCACAAATGAAAGAGGAGAAATAACCAACACTGCAGAAATACAATTATAAGACAATATTATGAAAAACTATTTGCCAAGAAATTGGACAACCTAGAAGAAATGGATAAATTTCTAGAAACATATTAATTACCAAAACTGAAGCAGGAAGAAATTGAAATTTGAACAAACAGCAAAGAAACCGAATCCATAATCAAAAAGCTCCCAAAAAACAAAAGCCCAGGACCAGATGGCTTCACAGGTGAATTCTACCAAACATCCAAAGAAGAGTTATTACCTATTCTTCTCAAACTGATCCAAAAAATAGTAAAGAAAAGAAAACTTCCAGATTCATTCTATGAGGCCAGCATTACCCTGATACCAAAACCAGATAAATACACCACAAAAAAAGAGAACTACAGGCCAATATCTCCAATGAACATAGATGAAAAATCCTCAACAAAATACTAGCAAATGAAACCCAACAATACATTTAAAAAATCCCACCATCAAGTGGGATTTATTCCTGGGTTGCAAGCATGGTTCAATATTCACAATACATCACATTAATTTAAAAAAAGGATAAGAACCATATGATTATTTCAATAGATACAGAAAAAGCATCTGACAAAGTACAATATCCATTCACGATAAAAAAAAAAAAAAAAAAAACCCTCCACAAAGTAGTTGTAGAGGGAACATATTAAAGGCCATCTGTGAAAAACCCACAGCTAATATCATCCTCAATGGGGAAAAAATGAGAGCTTTTCCTCTATGGTCAGGAACAAGATAGGGATGTTCACTCTCACCACTTTCATTCAACATAATACTGCAAGTCCTAGCCACAGCAATCAGACACCAGAAAGAAATAAAAGGGAGCCAAATCAGTGAGGAAGAAGTAAAACTTTCACTATTTGCAGATGACATTCAACTCTACACAGAAAACCTGAAAGACTCCACCAAAAAACGGCTAAAACTGATAAAGTGAATTTAGTAAAGTCACAGGATACACAATCAACATAGAGAAATCTGTTTCATTTCTATATGCCAATAATGAAGCAGCAGAAAGAGAAATTAAGGAATAAATCCCATTTAAAATTGTACCAAAAACAATAAGATACCTAGGAATAAACGTAACTAAAGAGGTGAAAGACCTATACTCTGAAAACTGTAAAACCACTGATGAAAGAAACTGAAGAGGACACAAAGAAATGGAAAGACATCCCATGCTTATAGATTGGAAGAACAAATATTGTTAAAATGGAATTTACATTTTTAAAAAATTCTTAAATAGGATGTCTAGCTCATTAATTTCTAATATTTTAACTGAATAAATTTTAGGTTTCAAAATACTGCTTAATAACATCCTGAAAGTTTTGATATGTAGTGTTTTTCCTGTTCTTTATTTCTTAAAATCTCCAGAAGATTTCTTCTTTAATCCGTTAATGATTGAGAGGTGTGTGTCTGAATGTGTGTGTGTGAATTTCAAACCTATGAAGTGTTTTTTGTTATCTGTCAATTATTTCTGTTACTGCATTTTAGTCAGAGGCAACAGTCTATTTATAAATTTTTTGGTATTTATGAAGCTTTCTTTCTGGCCTAGAATGCAGTCCATTATTTTTAACTCCATTATATGTCTTAGAGATCTCTCTCCATTAATGTATGTGTATATACTACATTAAAAAACAGATCTCCCTTTCAATGAAAGTTTGTTTCTTTTTTCCTTTTTTTCATGATCACAAACTGTGCTACATAGTTTTTCTGTGTTGTCAATCCCCAAGATCACCCCCATACTCAGAGATTTGCTAGAAGGACTCATGGGACTTAGCATATAATTGTACTCATGGCTTAAGTTTATTACAATGACATAGTTAGGATACAATGACATACTGAGGATATGACATAGTGAGGATACACAGCCAGGTGATGAGGGAAAAAGACACAGGCAGAGTCTGGAGGAATTGATATGTAGGTTTCCTTATGCTCTTTCTCTCCCATGAGGGGTCACACAGTACACACACTCCACTCTTCACCCAGCAACAAAAATGCAGCATCATGTGTTTGTTTCTACCTAGGGAATTCCATTAGAATTAGCATTCAAGAATTTTGTTGGAAGCTGTTCACATATGTACGCTATGTGTACCACATACCAAAATTCCAGACTCTCAGAAGGAAAGCAAGTTGAACATAAATCATACCTTTTGTGTAAGAAATCTAGGCACAGTGAACTTAATCAGTTAAGGAATGGTGGGAACACTTCCAAAATCCAAGTGCCAAACACAAGTCAAGGGCTATCCTTGCAAGCAGACATTTCTAAAGATCACAATTTCAGGCCTACTATGTTAACTCTTTCTGTACCCCTTTTCTTTTTCTTTCTTTTTTTTTTAAGATTTTATTTTATTTTTTGGTGTCACAAAGAAAGAGAGAACAAGCACAAGCAGGGGGAGTGCAGCAGAGGGAGAAGGGAGCCCAGCTGAGCAGGGAGCCTGACGTGGGGCTCTATCCCAGGACCCCAGGATCACGACCTGAGCCGAAGGCAGACACTTAACCAACTGAGCCACCCAGGCGCCCCTCTTTCTTTTTTTTTTTAAGCAGGCTCCAACATGGGGCTTGAACTCACAACCCTGAGATCAAAACCTGAGCTGAGATCAAGTGTTGGACGTTTAACTGACTGAACCACCCACAAGCCCCTCTGTATACCTTCTTATGCACACATACAAATATTTTTTAGAGTAGGCTGACAAACTACAAAGTGATGGATCATACAATTCAGTAGATGTATATTGAATTAAATTGGAGAGTGTCTATGGGAAAATAACATACAAGTTTCAACGTAATTACTTATAAGTGAATTTTTTAGTATAATCCTATTCATGAATTGGGTTGCCTATAATGAACAATGTTATATACTCTAAAAAGAGACTAAACCTCTAAATGGTAGTCTTGATTTAAAAAAAAAGTCCAAAGGAGGGAGGAAAATGATGGAGGAGTAGGGGACCCTAGTTTCATCTGGTCCCATGAATTCAGCTAAATAGCTCTCAGATCATTCTGAACATCTGTGAATTCAACCTGAGGTCTAAGAAAAGAATTGCTGCAACTCTACAAATAGAAAAGAGACCACTTTTTGCAAGGTAGGAGGTGTGGAGAAGTGAATCTGAGGCAATTTGTTAGAAGATACACCGTGGAGGGGAGGGAACCTCCAAAAGCTGGCTACTGGAAAGTAATATATTAGTGGATCGCAAAATAGGAACTTTTAGGAGTCTGCTCCGAAGAGGGACATCCCTGCCTAAAAAGCTCTCAGGTGGTGCAATGGGGCAGAATTCTCGGTGGGACCAGTGTGGTCTCAGGATCCCTGGGGTCACAGAAAGAACTGGAGTGCCTGAGTGCAGCAGAGTTCCCAAGCATTGGAGCAGGTTATCTGGCTACAATTAGCAAGCCCCGGAGTGGGCTTTCATCTTGGGGTTGCCATAAACCATGAACTGGGGCAGGATCCAGTGACTGCCCTCTGAGCAGGGACCCAGCAAGCTGCAGAACCTCAGCGAGACCCTCACACGCCCCCAGGAGGAAAAACAGGGGTGTGCACACCATTGGGCCATGGCTTCCTGAGCAGAGGCCCTGCAAGTGGCACAGCCCTGGCTAGACCCTCCTTCTTCCCACAGAATGAGCAGTGAGAGTGTGCAAAACAGGAATCTGCAGGGCTTGGAGACTCGAAAGGGGGCCGAGTGTCAGAGATAAAAAACGCTTGGTCATAGGCTGGGTGAACCCAGAGTGAGGTCAGTAACCAGGTAGACAAAAGTGATTGACTACTTTTCCCTAAAGGAGCACTGAAGAGTGGGGGCTGCAGTCTTTCAGCTCTGCTGCTGGAGATGGGGCTCTGCCATTTTTATTTTCACCTTCTAAAGTGGCACAGAAAGCCATCAGGGAACAAAAGCCACACAGAGCAATCAGAACAGTCTACATTTAGCCTGGCCCCGTAGCAAGGGGTAGGGCAACCCCACCCAAGTACAGACCGCTGAGAATCAGAGTGGAACAGGCCCTCCCCAGAAGACCAGCAGGAACATTTGGCTAATACCAACTTCATGAATCATACATAACTGAAAAATTCCAGCGCTAGGGGAAAATAGTAGAATTCAAGGTTTTTTCCATGATTTTTTAGTCTTTCAGTTTAAAATTTTCATTTTCTTCTTTTCTTTTTTTTTTCCTTGTCAACTAGTTTCTTATTTTATCAACTTTTTTTGTAAGTCTTTTTTTAATTTTCATTTTTGCATTTATATTTTATAGATATATTCTTCATTTTTGGCTTCCTTTCACTATATTCAATTTAATTTTATATACATAAAAGTTTTCTTTCTTTACAATTTTGGGATCTAGCATCTTCTAACAAACAGACCAAAACACACCCATGACCAAATATATCACCCTGTTCTGTCCGCCTGTTTGATTATATTCTTTTTTCCCCTTTTTCCTTTTTTGGTTTCTGATCTCTTCTGATTTGTCTAGTGTATATTTCGCTGGGGTCATGGTTGACATTTTTATTATTTTTATTTTTATTTTTTGTTCTCTCGTTCATCTATTCTTCTCTGGACAAAATGACCAGAAGGAAAAATTCTCAAAAAAAGAGAACAAGAGGTAGTATCACTGCCAGAGACTTAATAAATATGGATATTGGTAAATTGTCAGAGGTAGAATTCAGAATAATGATTATAAAGACACTAGCTAGGCTTGAAAAAAGCATAGAAGACACTACAGAATCCCTTTCTGGAGAAATAAAAGAAATAAGATCTAATCAGGTCAAAATCAAAAAGGGTACTGAGATGAAATCAACAATGGAGGTTCTTACTGCTAGCATAAATAAGGCAGAAGAGAGAATCCATGATATAGAAGGTAAAATTATGGAGAATAAAGAAACTGAGCAAAGGAGAGATAAACAATTACTGGATCATGAGGGGAGGCTTAGAGAGATCAGTGATTCTATAAAGCAAAAAATATTAGAATTATTGGGGTCCCAGAAAAAGAGGAAGGGGCGGCAGAAGGTATATTTGAGCAAATTATAGCTGAGAACTTCCCTAATCTGGGTAAGGAAACAAGCATTCAAGTCCAGGAAGCACAGAGAACCCCCCCTTAAAAATCAATAAAAAATAGATCAACACCCTGACATATAACAGTGAAGCCTGCAAATTTCAGAGAAAAAGAGAAAATCCCGAAAGCAGCTTGAGACAAAATGTCCTTAACATACAAGGGTAGAAACATTAGACTGGTAGCAGACCTATCCACAGAGGCCTGGTAGGCCAGAAAGGACTGGTACGATATATTCAGGGTACGAAATGAGAAAAACATGCAGCCAAGAATACTTTATCCAGCTAGGATGTCATTCAGAATAGGAGGAGAGATAAAGAGCTTCCAGGACTAACAGAAACTAAAAGAATTTGTGATCACTAAACCAGCCCTGCAAGAAATATTAAAGGGGATCCTGTAAGCAAAGAGAGAGCCCCAAAATAATACAGACAATAGGAACAGAGACAATATACAGAAACAGTGACTTCACAGGAAATACAATGGCACTCAATTCATATCCTTCAATACTTACTCTGAAAGTAAATGGGCTAAATGTTCCAATCAAAAGACACAGGGTATCAGATTGGATAAAAAAGCAAGACCCATCCATATGCTGTCTGCAAGAGACTCATTTTAGAACCAAAGACACTTCCAGATTGGAAGTGAGGGAGTGGAGAACCATTTATCATTTCAATGGACATCAAAAGCAAGCTGGGGTAGCATTCCTTATATCAGACAAATTAGATTTTAAACCAAAGACTGTAGTAAGGGATGAAGGAAGATACTATATCATACTTAATGGGTCTACCCAACAAGAAGATCCAACAATTATAAATATTTATGCTCCTAACATGGGAGCAGGCAATTACATAAACCAATTAATAATAAAATTAAAGAAACACATTGATAATAATAGAATAATAGTAGGGAACTTGTAACACCCCACTCACAGCAATGGACAGATCATCTAAGCTAAAGATTAACAAGGAAACAAGGTCTTTGAATGACACAGTGGACCAGATGGACTTCACAGATATATACAGACCATTCCATCCTAAAGCAACAGAATACACATTCTTCTCAAGTGTACATAGAACATTCTCCAGAATAGATCACATACTGGGTCACAAATCAGGTCTCAACCAATACCAAAAGACTGGGATCATTCCCTACATATTTTTGGACCACAGTGCTTTGAAATTGGAACTCAATCACAAGACAAAATTTGGAAGGAACTCAAATACTTAGAGGTTAAAGAGCATCCTACTAAAGAATGAATGGGTCAACCAGGAAATTAAGAAGAATTTAAAAAATTCATGGAAACAAATGAAAATGAAAACATAACTGTTCAAAATCTTTGGGATGGAGCAAGGGTGGTCCTAAGGGGGAAGTGTATAGCAATACAAGCCTTTCTCAAGAAGTGAGAAAAGTCTCAAATACAAAACCTAACCCTATACCTAAAGGAGCTGGAGAAAGAACAGCAAATAAAGCCTAAACCAAGCAGGAGATGAGAAATAATAAAGATTAGAGCAGAAATCAATGAAATAGAAACCAAAAGAACAGTAGAACAGATGAATGCAACTACAGAAGCTGGTTCTTTGAAAGAATTAATAAGATCGATAAACCCTTAGCCAGACTTATCAAAAAGAAAAGGGAAAGGACCCAAATTAATACAATCATGAATGAAAGAGGAGAGATCACAACCAACACCGAAGAAATACAAACAATTATAAGAACATATTATGAGCAACTATATGCCAACAAATTAGGCAATCTGGAAAAAATGGATGCATTCCTAGAGATGTATAAACTACCAAAACTGAAACAAGAAGTAGAAAACCTGAACAGACCCATAACCAGCAAGGAAATTGAAGTAGTCATCAAAAATCTCCCAACACACAAGAGTCCAGGGCCGGATGGCTTCCCAGGGGAATTCTACTAAACATTTAAAGAAGAATTAATACCTATTCTTCTGAAGCTGTTTCAAAAAATAGAAATGGAAGGAAAACTTCCAAACTTGTTCTATGAAGCCAGCATTACCTTGATCCCAAAATCAGACAAACCCCACCAAAAAGAAGAATTACAGACCAATATCCCTGATGACCATGGATGCCAAAATTCTCACAAAGATACTACCAGTATGATCCAATAGTACATCAAAAGGATTATTCACCACGACCAAGCGAGATTTATTCCTGGGCTGCAAGGGCAGTTCAACATTCACAAATCAATCAACGTGATACAGCACAGTCATAAAAGAAAGGACAAGAGGGGCGACTGGGTGGCTCAGTCGTTAAACATCTGCCTTCAGCTCAGGGCATGATCCCAGAGTCCTGGGATCAAGCCCCACATTGGGCTCCTCCGTTGGGAGCCTGCTTCTTTCCCACTTCCCCTACTTGTGTTTCCCCTCTTGCTGGCTGTCTCTCTGTCATATAAATAAATAAAATCTTAAAAAAAAATAAAAGAAAGGACAAAAACCATATGGTCCTCTCAATTGATGCAGAAAAAGCATTTGACAAAATACAGCATCCTTTCTTGATAAAACTCTCCACAGGGTAGGGATAGAGGGAACATACCTCAAATCATAAAAGACATCTACAAAAAGCCCACAACGAATATCATTCTCAATGGGGAGAAACTGAGAGCTTTTCCTCTAAGGTCAGGAACACAACAGACATGCCTACTCTTACCACTGTTACTCAACATAGTATTAGAAGTCTTAGCCTCAGCAATCAGACAACAAAAAGAAATAAAATGTATTCAAATTGGCAAAGAAGTCAAACTCTCTCTCTTCGCAGATAACATGATACTTTATGTGGAAAACCCAAAGACACCACTCCAGAATTTGCTAGAACTCACATAAGAATTCAGCAAAGTGGCAGAATATAAAATCAATGTACAGAAATCATTTGTATTTCTATACACTAACAATGAGACAGAATAGCAATTAAGGAATCAATCCCATTTATAATTGCACCAAAAAACATAAGATACCTAGGAATAAACCTAACCAAAGAGGTGAAGGATCTGTACTCTAAAAACTACAGAACACTTATGAAAGAACTTGAAGAAGACACAAAGAAATGGAAAACTATTCCATCCTCATGGATTGGAAGAATAAACACTGTTAAAATGCCTATGCTACCTAGAACAATCTACACATTCAATGCAATCCCGATCAAAATACCATTGACATTTTTCACACAGTTGGAACAAATAATCCCAAAATTTGTATGGAACCAGGAAGACCCTAAATAGCCAGGGGAATGCTGAAAAAGAAAACCAAGGCTGGTGGCATCACAATGCCAGACTTCAAGCTCTAATCAAAGCTGTCATCATCAAGACAGTGTGGTACTGGCACAAAAACAGACACATAGATCAATGGAACAGAACACAGAACCCAGAAATGGACCCTCAACTATCTAGTCAACTAATTTTTGACAAAGCAGGAAAGAATATCCAATGGAAAAATGACAGTTTCTTCAATAAATGGTGCTGGGAAAATTGAACAGCCACATGCAGAAGAATGAAACTGGACTAATTTCTTACACTACACAAAGATGAACTCAAAATGGATGAAAGACCTAAATGTGGGGCGCCTGAGTGGCTCAGTCGGTAAGCGTCTGCCTTCGGCTCAGGGCGTGATCCTGGTGTTCTGGGATCGAGCCCCGCATCAGGCTCCTCTGCTGGGAGCCTGCTTCTTCCTCTCCCACTCCCCTTGCTTGTGTTCCCTCTCTCGCTGGCTATCCCTCTCTCTGTCAAATAAATAAAACCTTTAAAAAAGAAAGAAAGAAAGAAAGAAAGAAAGAAAGACCTAAATGTGAGACAGGAATCCATCAAAATCCTAGAGAAGAACACAGGCAGCAACTTCTGTGACCTCGGCCACAGCAACTTCTTGCTAGATCCATCTCCAAAGGCAAGGGAAACAAAAGCAAAAATGAACTATTGGGACTTCATCAAGATAAAAAGCTTCTGCACAGCAAAGGAAACAGTCAACAAAACTAAAAGGCAACCTACAGAATGGGAGAAGATACTTGCAAATGGCGTATCAGATAAAGGGCTATTATCCAAGATCTATTAAGAACTTATCAAACTCAACACCCAAAAACCAAAGAATCCAGTCAAGAAATGGGCAGAAAACATGAACAGACATCTTCAAAGAAGACGTACAAATCGCTAACAGACACAAGAAAAAATGCTTCACGTCCCTTGGCGTCAGGGAAATACAAATCAAAACCACAATGAGATATCACCTCACACCGGTCAGAATGGCTAAAATTAACAAGACAGGAAACAATAAATGTTGGTGAGGATATAGAGAAGGGGGAACCCTCTTGCACTGTTGATGGGAATGCAAGCTGGTGCAGTCACTCTGGAAAACAGTATGGAGGTTCCCCAAGACACTAAAAATAGAGCTACCCTGACCCAGCAACTGCACTACTAGATATTTACGCCAAAGATATAAATGTGGTGATCTGAAGGGGCACCTGCACTCCTATGTTTATAGCAGCAATGTCCACAACAGCAAACTATGCGAAGAGCCGAGATGTCCATTGACAGATGAATAAAGAAGAGGTGGTATACATATATATGTATAATATTCTTTTGTGTAGATATATGCTCATCCATCAGAAAGGATGAAATCTTACCATTTAGATCAACATGGATGGAACTGGAGGGTATTATTCTGGGTGAGATTCGTCTATCAGAGGGAATCAATTATGGTTTCATTCATATGAGGAATATAAGAAAGCACAGAGGATCATAGGGGAAGGGAGGGAAAACGGAATGGGAGGAAATCAGAGAGGGAGACAAACCATGACAGACTCTTAACTATGGGGAAGAAACTGAGGGTTGTTGGAGGGGAGGTAGGTGGGGGGATGAGGTAACTGGGTGATGGGCATTAAGGAGGGCACATGCTATGTTGAGCACTGGGTGTATATGCAACTGATGGATTACTGAACTCTACCTCTGAAATTAATGATGTACTATATGTTGGCTAATTGAATTTAAATTAAAACAATAAAAAAAACAAAAACTAAATTTAAAAAGTTCGAATCTTCATTTAGCATAATAGGGAATTGGGAAAACTTTCAAAAAGGGAGCTTATATTTGTATTGTCTATTATAATGAATTAGCTATTATCTGTCATTTTTACTACCTGTGTTAAATTTCCTTCTCTATAAAAGTTAATCTTTGAAATAAAAGTTTTTTTAAAGGAATAAATTGTTATTTTTAACTCTATTCAGATTTGCAGAAAAACACTACATCGCCACGTGCTCATATTTCGGCTGCCTAACTTACAGATGTTAGATGGAATTCCTGTGAATTCAGATGATAGAGCTAAAGCTGAATTTCACTTCTCTGAACTACAAGCAAAGAAAACTTCGGTAATACTTCTATTATTTATACTTTTCCTTTTAAAATATATAATTATTAGTAAATTAAAACCAATTTACTAGGTAAATCTGGACTATGATGTTTTTGTAGATTATTTTAGTATCTATTTTAGTGATTGCTATCAAAAGCACCTTGATCTGGTGAATAGAGCACATCCACACACACAAATTCCAGGGAAGCTCCTTTTTACAGTAATGTAATTTGGCATAAAGAAAATTATTTAAAATCTGTGTGCCTCTTGCTCAATATGTGAGATACTGCTAGAGGGTAAGAATCTATAACATATCACTTCTATAAACCGAAACTAACAAACTCTTTCAGTTTAGCAGATAGGAAGGGAAGGAAGGAATTCTGACCTCAACTCTCCAGACTACATAGTTCATCTAACAAGGGAGATGTAAGCTTCTTTTCTTTTTGGCCAGAAAAATTGCACCTTTTACCTGCAAACTCTAAAAAGGTGTCTGACCATGACATGAAAGAGATGAGAGACAGAAGCCACAAAAGCATATCATTAGAAAATTCTATCCTTGACCACAAGGATTCTTTGAGACCATCCTACACAGAGACTAAACACAGAAAAGCTACGGTTTTTGAATAAAGAAGTAACCTTATTAGAGCTGTGCTTTGCAAGGTTTGAGAAAGAAGAGGCTGGAGGCAGCAAAACCAGTTAAGAGGCTTTTAGAATAATCTAAGAGGGAGACTATGAAGACCTAAACTAGGGTAGGGCAGTAAGAAGGTAAGTGAACGTCTAATGTAAGTGAAAGCCAGAGAGCAAGGACATTAGTCAGTGAACAAAGATTACTTTTAAAATGCATATTAAAGAGAAAAGAGGTAAGACTACTATAGATGCTTTCACTTAACTCAGTGGATTACCCAACACTCTCCATCCCTTCTGTAATACAACCTGATTCCCAAAGCACACTGGACGCTTGATACTATATATATTCAAATTTTAGCTGATGAGTATTTCATTATAGCTTCTTGGCTATTCTTTTCTATTTTTCAAATAGTAAATTCGATTTTCCCCATTACTGCTATAATGTGTCTTGAGTGAATCTAGACACACATTCTAGCCATTTGAATCAGTGCCATATATAAGAACTTATTTTTCCACTTTTCTATATATAAGCATTTTATTAAAAAATATTTTTTGATTCATCTATACAGGGTTAATAAAATAAAAGGGATATACGAAGTCTTTATTTTAGAGAAGTCTATTTTAAGATTCAATAATAATGTTTATTTTCATGGCTAGAACAAACCTGAGCCACTATTTCTTCTAGCTATTCAGGAGACACAAAAACAGAATCCTTTTCAAGTTTATCAGTTCAGTCTAATTTATTTTTCTTTCAGTTACTGCTGTTCTTTCTTTTTTAACAGCAAGTAAAGAGGTAATAAATGAACTCTATAGCTGTCCTTTAAACCAGAACATTTTGGTGCTTTTGGTTTCAGAAGAAAATTTGACAACATTCTACATTAGTGACGGGAAGAAACTCTCCTACAAAGGAATTAGTTAGGGAATTTGAGATTGACCAGCTTTAGTAAAAGGCCTGATACTTTAGCGCTCATTACAAAGCTGCGTTCTTGGTAACACTCACTGAAACAGGGAAATCGGTCATTTTACACAAATGGCAAAAGCCTGTATCTCTAAATAAGTTGAATCATATATCCTGAATTCAGTATAAAGTATTCATATTTTTTAAAGTATAAAAAAGGTCAGTCTTAATGAAGACAGCAAGCATAAAATTCTAGGGAAACCAAGCGTCTCCAGCCTAAAATACTTCTCTCCTCTGTTTGCTGATTCCTGAAATTCTTTTAAAAGCCCCTTAATCCTCAAATAACTTAAAACGTAAACACCATTTAGAGAGTTAGCACATTCATTAAAAGTGATTGTTATAAGATGCTTTCCTGAGTCCCCTTTATTTACTTGTTTGTTTTTGAAAAACTAATTAACCGCAAGGCACTTGATGAGGTAATGCGAGGAATATAAAGATGTGGAAGATATAACTGTCACCATCCAGAAACTCCTGCTCAGTAAAAAAGAAACAAAGGGAAGAAAGCTTAATTCTCATTTTCTGCACTTACCTCATTAAGATTCTTTGGAGAGGGAGAGGCGCCTTCACACTACTGATGAGTACGATGCAGTCTGAAAAGACAGAACATAAGGTTCTGAGGGAGGTTAAGGGTTCAAAAGACTTGCACAGTTTCTGCCTCATACCAACTCAGTTTAGGCATGTAACTCCTGAACTAAAGAATTTTAAGTTGATTATCAAATAGGGCTTGCAATAAGAAACTAAATCTATTGATCTGAGTTTTGGAGGTGAGCTGTTCTTAACTGTTTTTCTTTAATTATGTAGTTTATTCCTGTTACCAGCTCTCCAATGGACGGGGGATCATTTGGCCAAGTGAAAGCTCCTCCCATAAAGATAACAAATGTAATTCTGCCTGGTGCATTTAGCCATTACTTGGGATCTGACTTCACTGTAACTCCTGAAGTGGAAGGTATTTTGACAGTTTCAAAGTAAATGTAAAAGCAAACAAACAGAACACTTCATTTGAAACCAAAATCTCTTTGACTTCTAATACTACTTAAAATTGCATTTTTAAATTTACATTTCCTAAAATTGCATGTTTGTTCAAGTTTCATGTGGTAATTCTCACTTTAGAGTCTATAGTATTTTTGGGTTTTGCTGAACTACTAATATGTTGTAACTAAACATTTGCTCATAATGTGAACTTCGTAATACTTGTACAATTATTTCTTGAATTATCTATTTTCAAAGCTTTTGTTTCATTCTATGTATTTCATAGCATATGAAACCAATTCATTAGTATGTCCTGATAAAAGTAGAAAGTCAAAGGTTTCAAAATATCTGTGACAACAGATTCTTGGGGTACAAAGAGAAGATCAGACTTTATCCTTGAAACCACAAATAAACCATGAAGCTAATACTAGAAAAGAGTTTCAAGAGGTAGAGCTCTAGAGCAGTGAGCATATTAAAAGGACAGGGCATGGAAATGATTCCTTCTATAATATACATTTTAATTCAGGCTTAGATTCAACCTTTTCCCATATTCCAAATCTTCACTGGCTATCTTTTGGTAAAACTGGGGGCAGCTACTCCTCTGAGGGCTCACCTCTTCCATTCCTTATAACATCCCACTTTGCATGGGACCACTGTTAGACAATAAAATTGAACATCACGGTAATTATAAAATGATCTACGAGCCTACTAAGAATGGTAGATTGCTCTGTGTGATTATTTTTAAAGGAAACTCAGTTAAACCCAAAATAACTTACTTTGTTAAGATGTTATTTTTTAACTTATTTTTCATACTTCTACATATGTACAGCTTTAAGATTTTAGTCACAGTGAGAATTTGTATGCTTTTGTCCAGTAGATATAACTATCAGTAGGACTGGACATCCCAAATTATTAGCCTCCTTAACAGTATAATGTTATCTTCAGGAACGTCATCAATATCTTCTCTCTTTTTTTTTTCCTTTGGCACTAAGTTCAACCTTGGATTCGTCTCCATTATGTCCTTCTCAGATGCCTGTCTTTAGGATTTGTTATGTGACTATTTTTTTAGGTTTTTCTTGAAAAGTCCTATAATTTCTCTCCTATTTTTACACTATGTTGCCGCAATTTTTATTTTGAAAATTATGGTCACATTATCTCTACATTTATTATAGCACACAGCTCTAGGTATTTATATTTTTAAAAATTACCGAGAGACAATCAAATAGATTCACTAACTCAGAGAAATTTAAGTAGCATTAAGTGCTAAAAATCTATTCCAATTCTATATTTTTATTTAAAATGTTTTAATTCATATTATGAAATACGTACAGCACACATTCAGTTGAAGGGCCACCAAGCTTTATTACTTCATTCATTTTATTACTTAATGCTTCTCCTTGTTTCACAATTCTTAATTTCAGACAAAAAAAACAAGAATGCAGGCATTCTGACAAATAATCCTCGGAGCATCCATGCAGAAATAGCTTTTCGGCAACTCAGAGGGATAAACCTCTCTCCATCTCTTTTATCACATCAGAGTATGGCATCTCCAACTGCACAAACGTACCAGAGCAACCCAGATGAGGGAAGGTAAAACTATTCTGTGTTTCAATACCATTTCTCATCATTAAAAAAAACTCCCCAAATTTGCTAGTCGTGTATAAACATAGGAAATATTGTTATATAGTATTATTTATTTACTAAGAGCTGGAAAAAACTGTCAGATAGCATACAGCTTCTTCTCCCATATTCACCAAACTTTCCCAAAGTCCTGTGTATTTACATCATAATTCAAAGAGGCTTAGAAATGGCTGTCAAGGTAGAATAGTGCTCACCTAATGCTTGTATGAAGGAACACTGAAATAAACACTTATAATTGCACTCTCCCATGTCATTTCTCATTAAATATGCAAAGCAGTTCAGTTATATTTTGAACAACAGACAAATTCAATTTATCTGTTGTGAAATCACAAAGACCAAGAATTTTGTAAATTCTTCAAGCCTCTCGTCTGGTCTGGACCCTAGCCCTAGAGGCCAGCTCAGTGCCTAAGAACCTGTTACTTCTCGCTAAGAATCTACTCTGTTGCTCAACATCTGTCCACCTAGACTTCCAATCCTTATCTGTCCCCCAGCTTCTTTGTAGCCAAGCTCCAATTCATCCATTAATGACCTACGCAGCAGCAGATCTAGTGCAGGCCTGGCTTTTGCTATATTGAATTCCCTGTTGAGTCCTCAGGACAACCTGAGTTTTAGATGTCCAAGAATAGGGTCATTTTCTCTGTTGTACTGTCTTTTTGAAATTGAACACATATAAAATACAGAAATTATTTACTGCAGAATTACCTTAAATTAGCTGACCATTAAGAAAATAAGCCATAATTATCTGACTCAAATATTTTATTTCCGACAGAATTCCTGGCAGCCACTTTTCAAGATCAAATCGAATGTAACTGCCTAGAGAAATGAATATACACCAAGAAACCTATTTCTGTTTAGTAGTTGTACAAAAACTAGCAGTGTCAGTGAAAAAATTATCTAAGATAATCATGTTACTTATTTTACTGAAGAACTTCAGTTCCATTTGAAGATAATCTCTATCAACCTGGTTGAATTTTATTTAATATCACCTCTCTTAAACTTTTGTTATGGCTATCTTAATTATTCATTTGAATTTCTATATTAGAAAAATCATGAGCCATTATATCATACAATTTGAAAAGATAGAAGTGACTTAAAACAAAGTCCAGAGAATCAAATATTTAGTCCTGGTATTGGAAGCATTTAGTTACAAAATCTTATTATGGCCTATCATATGAAGATACTAAGAAAAGGTAATTCTAGTAAAAAAGCATATGTCATTTGTTGAATACTTATTTGGAGTTACTTAAAACTAGAGCATACATTTCTTACCAAACACAACTATTACTAAAACAAGTTGAGTTTGCTCATTGAACTACAAATTCGTTTTTAGGACTATAATTGGAAAAAAAAATACCCTTAAACCAGATCTGCCCTAAGAATTATTTAGCGATGCAAATTAATGGCATCAGTAGTACTTCCTGAAGGTGGATAACTGTCAGTGCAACTAGGCATTCATGCTCTAAAAATAAAAAAGTACTATTTCAAATACAAAATTTGTTAATTGTGCCCATAGTAATATAATTTCACAAGCAGTTTTAGGCTAAAAAGAACACATGTTCAAATTGAGTGGACACATTTAAATTTGAAACCCTTATTAATTATATTTCACTGGAAATAATTTTTCTAAAATATTATGCTGTATAGTACTAGGACAGATCACAAATCAAATATGGTTTTGAATTTCATTGTTTTATTAAATACAGTTCTTTAAATTAATGACTAACTTGACAACCATATTTTGATATAAGTGGGCTATGATTCATGAGCTGATTTTCCAAGTATTGGTTCAACATCACATGTAGTTTTCATACAATTTTAGATGTTCCTTACATGAAAATAAATTTTTACTAAAATATTTGTATTTTATAATCTATCTGGACATAGGCTTAACAATATTTTGGAAACTAATTCCAATGTGTATACAACAATTTTTATCTTTTCTTTTTTAAATGCTGTATGTTTGTGATGTAATCATGTAATATTTAAAATTTCAAAACTAATACAGATTGATTTTATACCTCTTAATGTGTGGTTTTTAAACAACTATTACTCTTGGGTGAAAATAAGATCCTTTGTTTAAAAATAACTATGCAGTTCTTAAGATGTCCAGAAGATGTCTTTGTTGCCCTTTAGTTTTGACAATTGCTTTCCTCACAGTACTCTAATGAGTGTCTGCCCTTCTCTGTTACTAACTTGGTATCATCAGCTCTTTTTCTTTCATGATTCTGTACAAATGAAATATTGAATATATGTTGCTTTTGTAATGACAGTTGTCTTTTAAAATAATAAACTGGATGGGAAAAATAAGTGTAACTGGCTTTCACTAGAGAAAAGGAATTTTCAAGAATTAGAAAAATACAAAGCAGGACAAACATAACTCATTATTCAGCATCCACTTAACATTTAGCATATTTTCTTGTAGCCATTTTTCCTATGCATTTGTAATATATTTGAGATCTATCATTTGATTTTTATGTACTATACTGTGTTAAATTCTGAGATATCATTTCTTTTATAAATTTTTAATTACATCTGAATTTCTTCTTGAAAGTAAATTAATTTGTAATACATAATTTTTTTTTTATTTTTAAAGGGGGGAGAGGAGATGAGGGGTAGAGAGAGAGAATCTTCCATGCTCAGCATGGAACCCTATGTAGGGCTCAATCTCACAACCCTGAGATCATGACCTGAGCCAAAATCAAGAGTCGGACGCTTAAATGACTGTGCCATCCAGGTGCCCTGGTAATAACATAATTTGATAGTAACACTAAAAATAATTTGAAAATGTATCTAGGCATTTTAGGTACTACAGAAAATAGACACAGATCCAACCTTTAGAACATTTTAATATAAATACGTGACAAATAATTTCATGTAAAGCAATGAAGGGGGTGATTACTAACATAATTTACACAGTTCTGAATTTTTTTCTGCCACGAGAGCAGATGACACTAACATGATAGACAACATACTCCCCTGAGAATGCCTAGATGGCTTAAGCCACATTGGTTATGTGTAGCTCATTAAACAATAGCTAGAACTTCATTCCTTTCCTGCTCAACAAAACAAAAAAAATGTAATTGAACATGAGGGATGTTTTTATAGGAGTGACTTTAGAACTGCCCTAAATAATTCAAGTAAATAATTCACAAACTGAGGAATTTCAAGTTATAGAGTTATTTGTAACATACTTCACAACTGATTATGACAAAACAGGCAAGTGGTGATGCTTTAAATTTACAAACCACTAGCCCATATTTTACATGGTTTATCCTAATAACCCACTCTGTGAAGTAGATATGACATGTATGGTCTCCATTTATAGATAAAGAAACTGGCTTAAGGAAAAGAGCTGATATCATACCAACTCCTAGATTTTTTTCAACTCCAAATTCATCACTTTTTCAATTACTACAAGTGAATCGACGTTTAATTATTACTAATGTGCTATGTAATCAGCTGTTGTAGAGCCCTAATGTACGTAAAAATGGTAAACTATTTATTCATTCTCTTCCGGTATATTTAGCTTAGGGAAAATGCATAATTTCTACAGTAAAATTAGTTCTTTGCTCCCAGCAAATGTCCTGATAGATTAATTTTACATGCAGTCATATGCATGAATACATGACTTGTTTTAAATTAAAAACAATTCCACAAACAACCTGGAAAGCTAAAAATTAGGAGCCTACAATGCTGAACTTAATATAAATGATGTCAAAGTGATCTTCCGATATGTATATATGAATTTTGACTATAATAAAGTAATCATTCAATAATAATTTTATTACTTACTTCTATTGTTATAGTTCGAGACTTCTCTGATTGTTGGCACAAAATTAACTATAGTTGTGAACACATATTTACCTAGAATATTTAGTGTGTACTGTGCGTGTATGTTTGCAGGCACCCATGGCCAGTTTTCAAATAATCTTTATATTTAAGTAACATGCCATTTCACTATTTATTCATATCTTTCATACATTATGAGAAGTATTTACTTTAAAACAGTAGATCTTATTGTTAGTCATGCTTTAGGTTCTTAGCTTCAATTAAATGTTACATAAAAAGAAGTAAATTATTTATAGTTCTGTAAGAATAGAAACAAGTGCTTATGGCCAAGTTCTGTTGGTTATTCAATGAATCTGATCAAGTCAATCCTTTTTATAGGGTAGAAACTGGCTGGTTTTTTAAATTCCTCTGCTATAATACTTAGAGCTTCTGGATGACATTCAAGTGCCTACCTGCTTTTCTTTTTTTTTTTTTAAGATTTTTTTTTTTAATTTATTCATTTGACAGAGAAACAGACAGCCAGCAAGAGAGGGAACACAAGCAGAGGGGGCGGGGGAGGAAGAAGCAGGCTCCCAGCCAAACAGGGAGCCTGATGTGGGGCTTGATCCCAGAACCCTGGGATCACTCCCTGAGCTGAAGGCAGATGCTTAATGACTGAGTCACCCAGGCGCCCCCCTACCTGCTTTTCTTATCCATCTCTCTGCACTTGCCTTCATTATTAAAATATCTTTTAGGACTTTTATTATTTTCTTAAGTAATCTCTACACCCAACGTGGGGCTCGAACTTGCAAGATCAAGAGTCACATGCTCTACTGACTAAGCCAACCAGGTGCCTCTATCAAAATATGTTTAAAGAAAAACTATACAAATTACAATTTTAGTTCACAGTTGCCTTTAAGACTAGGTCAGTAAGAAGAACAGAGTTATTTTTTTAGTAATATTTTCTTTCTAGAAGTTTTTATTTTATAAAAGTATGAATTATAACATTCTTTATTACTCTTTTTCTTTCATTGATGAATAAAAATGTTTTGTAAGCTGGGCACTTGGGTGGCTCAGTTGGTTAAGCATCAGACTCTTGATTTCGGCTCAGGTCATGATCTCGGGGTTGTGAGATCGAGCCTGTGTCAGCCTCTGTGCTGGGTGTGGAGCCTGCTTAAGATTCTCCCTCTTCCTCTCCCTCTGCCCCTGTCCTCCCTCCCTCTTTAAAAAAAAAAAAAGTTTTGCGAACTACTGAAAAGACATTTCACAAACTAAATTCGTGCATTTTTTTATCTTAAAATTTTGTTTTGGTGAGGATTTTTCCTTATAATTAAGATCAAATGAATGATTTTATAGCTAAAACATGAAATATTATAACCTGAAAATAGAATATTCAAAGGAACTCAGAAGTGAAGTAGCTTCGAAAGTGGTGATTATCTGAAATCAAATTATTGATCATTTATGTTTTATTTATTAGGCCTTTCCTTAACTATATGGTCTCTTAGGGATATCAAAAAGCTAATTCATCAACATCATCATTTTCCATATAAAATACATGTGAGTCTGAAATGCCAAATTTAAAATTAGAATGAATTTTTCTTTATATTGTATCATTAAAAGTAAGAGTATTTCCATAAGCTCTGAATAAAATTCTAAGTAACTTACAAATGCTTAAATAAATACATTTCATACCAGAAGAGTTTCATTTTTTAAACATTACAAAGAGGGGGGGGAAAGGTTAGTGATGATCCTACTATTTTTATAAACCATTTTTGGTTACATTTATTTTTAAATAAAAATATTTGTATTTTAAATAGAAAAAAAATAAAATCATGTGGTTTAAAAGCTGTAGATTTTAATCATGGACGTGTATGTTTTATATCTTGCTTACTGTAAAACATTTCTTCTAGAAAATGTTTTAGATAATTTTAGCCATTTGGCTGTACTATTTGTTCCATCTTTAATTATAACACAATGCCCCCTCTCCCATTCCTCCGCAAAATGTTTTGCAGGTATGTTTCTCAAAGAACAACCAAAAGAGGTTAATCTGTAAAAAATATATCAATAACATTTTTAAGTGTCCAATTATTTCTTATTTCTTCCCATCAATTTGGCTGAAAACAGGTATTTACAAACACTGGTAGCCTACTTTCTTATGGTCTTTCACTTTACTTTTATGAAGTGCTTTAAAAGAGTTCAATCAACCTTAATGGCGCATTTTTAGTTAAGGAAATAGAATAGGGAGAAGTCAATTTGAGTTCCCAGATGAACAAGTGTCTTGAGAAAGAATAGGCATAAATGGTTTTAGAAAACAGAGAGAGTAGGAGTAAAATGCAGTAAGCAGAGCACTCAGAGAAGCCAGATACAATGGAAAGAGTAAAATACTGCAGAGCTTTTTAAGCTACATACAATTGGAACAATGGACTTGATCCAGCCATCTATGTTAAACTGTTAAAAGGTGAAAAGCAAGCTGGAATTCTATAAAGAGTGTTGAGGAACAGTAGAATGAAGAGCTTTAAATCTAAAGAGAATGAATGCAGTCATTCAATAGGATGGAAATGAAGTCAAAATTGGCATATTTCCCTGGTTAATTTACCTTGTGAAGGACTCTGTTCAGTTTTAGGTATTAAGCCACTATTAGCAACAAAATAGTCTTTAAATTGCCACCTTTGGAGTTATTAAGCAACAACATAATGTACATCTGTGAATTTCATATGTACATACCACATATGCATATACATGCAGGTAAAAATACAACACATAGGTCTCATATAATTGTTAACAATTTAATATTATAGTCTACAGCAATCAATACACTATATACGTCAAACTTCCCATTCTTCAAAAACAAGAAAGGCTAATTTAGAGTTAGTGGCAAAGATGCAAGTGTACAATTATAAAAACTTAGAAAACTAACCTAAAAGAACACATGTAACTCATAGAATACAATACTGTGGAATGACTGAATGGGTTAATTTTTTTTAATTAGCTGGCAGTCAATCAGAAGAGATTTTTTCACATTTTGGGAAAACTTTTATTGAATACACTGCTATACCTTCCTGCTTTAGTAACTAGAATAAATAAAATTTTGTTTTCAATGATTTATAGTGCCTCAGGGTGATAGCTGTGCATGATTTACAATTTTACAGAAATGTAGCTGGAAAAGCGTATAGAATGTGACCTGTAATGTTTTCAGTGAATGTATATCTATGGAACCACACCTAAAACATCTATAAATAGAAAATGCGTAAGACTAAACATTTATTAATGTTAACAGGCTGGGCTATTAACTTTCAAAAAGGATGAGAATGTTAGCCATATAATCATCATCCTTTTTTCTGTTATTAAATGCTTTAAATGTTTGTTTATTCTCTTTAGACTTAGTATTAACTGACAAATATTGACATTATTAAGGATTTAAACCACAGCTACAACAGACTTCAGCAACAGTAAAGATTTCCTAGTATCACAAAACTGTTTGAATATAATGCTAATTCCAGGTTTTTTTCAGTGCACTGTAGGAAAATTCCAGTTAACTTCAATATTTAGAAAAGAAATCATCAAAAACAGTTATTAAGGATAATAAAGGCCAAACTTAATTTTTAAAGAGCTTTATTTTCATGGAGGAAACAAAAAATGAAAAAAAAATCTTGTAACTCAAAAAGTAGTTGTTTCTAATATTAGATCCTGCATATTTTTTATTACTTTCAATTATATTCAAAAGATCAAAAAAAGAATACTATTACGAGCCTAGATGAGGAAAATCAAGTGAAAACAAAGCAGAATATTGGTATCTCAAGTAATTTTATATATATTTGGTTATAAATAAGTTTACCTCCCTTACTGGATCTTACACATTTAAGTTATTTTACCTTGAGATCAGTTATTAATAATATACTGTTTTGTTTCTCACTGAATTTTGTAATTTTATTTATTATGTTTATAATGAGTCTTTCCATGGTTTTGGAGGGGAAAGAACAAAAATGATTTTTTTAAAAATTCTAAAATCTACTAATTTAACTGATGGTATAAGATTATAAAAAAATATTTAAAGTTTATGGGCTTATAAGTTTTTAAAAACTGATACTATTCCTTTGATACATATCACTTTTTCACCTGTATGTGTGATCAAGCTTACCACAGCTGACTCGCCTATATATCATTTTTTTTAAAGATTTTTGTTTAAGAGAGAGAGAGAGAGCATGTGCGCACACAAGTGGGGGGTAGGTAGAGGCAGAGGGAGAGGGAGAAGCAGACTCCCCGCTGAGGAGGGAGCCCGACATGGACTCAATTCCAGGACCCCAAGATCATCACCGGAGGAGCCAAAGGCAGATGCCTAACCGACTGAACCACCCAGGCACCCCTAAATGGCCTACATGTTAAAGAGGGTAAGCACATTAATAATGTTCTGGCAAAGAATAGACGATACACAAGTAACAAAAAGAATGACATAAATCAAAGAGCTGTCCTCCCATATGGTAGATCGCTTCTATTTCATGACATTATACTCTTATTGTTCTTTTACACTTAAAAAGATGTATACCTCACCATCTGGGACACCAAAAACTCAATTATATACCGTTATCAAATCTTCAATATCAGTATGACAAAGAAAACCATATCAGTACCAAACCCCAAGATCTATGAAATTATTTCCCCTAGAAATTACAAACTTAGAAGACTTCAGGGACCTGCCACATAACCTAAATGAAGGAGACCAGATAAAAGAAAAATTAACAGGCAGAAATATAATCAGCTGCACTTTTACTGAAATAAAATGTGCTAGTTTCCATTTGCCCTTCCAGATCTACACTACACCTTTTTCCTGCTTTGTGACTCTATAGAGAATGACTCATGGACAACATCAACCAGGTTTCTTTGTGTCTCTATCTGGCAGTTGGGTTTAGCCAATGGAAGACACTGGCAGTCTATCAAAGAGAGGGAGAAGAATAAAATTTAGGCTTCAGTAGTAACTGTATTCCTTCACAAGGGCCCCAGCTCCTCTTAGGCTCTCCTAAAACTCTCTGGATTCTTTTTATACTTCAGGCCTAAGGCTGACGCAAATTTGTAATGCTTCACCAGTGCTGGTCTTTTATAATTCATTACTCACCTGGTTTGGAACTGACACCTGACACCTTTTTCTACTACAGCAAGATGTTAATGTGAGGTTGGAGTTGTGATTGCAGCATTAAATACAGACTTCAATTCTGGGAGCCATGTTTTTAAATTAGTCTCACGGCCAAAAAAAAAGAAAAGTGTTCACAAATACAAGAACTTTAATTATGGATAAAATCTTTCACAGTAGTTTTTGCATATTACTCCTGCAATGTCTATAGAATTCTGGTATTCCAATGTCACTTATTTAATTTTCAATTCATTAAATTCCATTTATAACTATTTTTTCTCTTGACGGACATCTAGGGTCTTTCCATAGTTTGGCTATTGTGGACAAACGAATAGATAAAGAAGACACACACACACACACACACACACACACACACACAATGGAATATCACTCAGCCATCAAAAAAATGAAATCTTGCCATTTGCAATGACGTGGGTGGAACTAGAGGGTATTATGCTAAGTGAAGTAAGTCAATCAGAGAAAGACAACTATCATATGATCTCACTCATATGTGGAATTTAAGAAACATAACAGAGGATCATAGGGGAAGAGAGGAAAAAATAAAACAAGATGAAATCAGAGAGGGAGATAAACCATAAGAGACTCTTAATCGTAGGAAACAAACTGAGGGTTGCTAGAGGGGAGGTGGGTGAGGAAATGGGGTAACTGAGTGATGGACATGAAGGAGGGCACGTGATGTAATGAGCACTGGGTGTTATATAAGACTGATGAATCACTGAACTCTACCTCTGACACTAATAATACATTATATGTTAATTGAATTTAAATAAAAAATTAATTAAAAAATAAGTAAGTATAACTATTCATTCTCATTATCAGTATTAAAAAAAACTAACTGCACAATTAGTTCATATTCCTAAAGTCTGAAATCATGTAAACACTGAAATCTATCTTTAACTCCAGATATTTAGAAGTGTCATACAGGCCAGCACTTGCTTTTCTGGAAATTAATTTCAGCCTAGCTTACCTAGGCTGACTACTTGTCAAACTTGCAAAGATAAAATTTCTCTAGGATTGCATAAAGTAAACCATATGTCTGTGTAGCTACTAGTGAATGTCATTCCAGAGGAATTTTCAGAGCATTTAGATGTAATATCAGCCCAAAAGGCTGTCCTTAAACCAATCTTCATCTGTGATCTGAGCCAAGAATTTTGTGGATGATTTGCACAAATCAGTTTTCCTAGTTGAAAAGACTCTCTTCAAAACCGTGCTTGACTAAGCACCAAACCTATTGTGCAGCACAGCAATCTACAGTATTGTGCATCCAGTTCATTAAGCTCCCAGCCCCACTCCACCCCCAACTCCACTGTGGACTTTTCTTTCCCTCAATTGTAGGTAATTTAGTATTTTGGACCAAAGGCCTAAAGAATTCTTTTTCTTCATTATTAAATCTTATTAACTATAGCCCTACACCATGCTCCAGAATTTTTGTTTCCTTTACTGTCAGCCAGTATTTAAAGTTTACAGTTAGGTCCTTCTCTGTGATTCTTGATGATGATTTTTTTTTTTATTGTTCCTGTTTTTGTAGTTGTTAGTTATTTTGTTAGAAATTGGGGGACAGTGATTCATTCACCTATCTTAATCTAGAAGTTCTTACATGAAGATTTTCACGTCTTTCCTAAACATACAAAAGTAATTCATGTACGAGTTTAGTGTCTAAAATGCTGAGTAAAGCTATATTAATCTAAAGGGAACCTAGTGTATTGAAGATTGGTTTTATCAAGGTTAGTAGAAATAAAATGAGTTTGATTAGTAAATTCAAGAAGTATATACATAGAAACTTTGAGGAAAGTTAGACAAAATGGGAAACCCAACAGAAGTAAGGAATGTTTTGCATTTTTCAACCTAAGGAGTAAGAAAGCTATGGATACTACTTACCAGGATTAAGGTTTTGGTAAAGTCTCATGACTACACTGGTTGTCCTGGCAATGGGAGCCCCACCATATGAAAGTGATATTATAATGAAAAGAAAAACAGCCAAACTCATGCACATGAAGTACAGGAGAATTAAAGGCAAAGTAACTTATGATCTGGCTAGCTCTATCTTGGGAAAATGTCTGGGGATGTTAAATTTGAGAGTGTTTGTGCACTATATAATCAGATAATGTAATCAAGTGTGATGTATCCATAGTAACTTATCTGTTGTACTTATGGCAATCACAACCTGGAAGGGTTTTTGAATTGAGAAAATGAAAGAGCTTATTATCTTCCCATCAAGTATAAGATGGTTAGGGTTTTAGGGAGTTCTAGTTCTTTGTTGTTTACATAGCTTTCCCCATCCTTTGCTATGGACCCAGGTTTGTTCTGCACAAAGAGAAAAGTGGGATTAGAACTAAGAGTCAACACAGAAGTTCCTTGCTCCCATTGAGAATCATACTGACCCTACAAATAAATAGAGATAAAACTGGATTGTACATCTGTGCTCTTCTCTGCAGAAGTAGAAAATGCCACATTTAACATTTGCATACAGTTTTTCCTGTAACTTCTACAAACATCTCCACCATTTCTTTAATTTACTGATGAAAAGAATTTCTAATCAGGTTCACATTTACAAATCTTTGTTACTAATCAGAGTAAATAATTTTCTCCTGCACTCAATAGATTGTGTGGCATAAGAAGAAATCTATTCGGTCTTTATCCCTAGTTTCTGACACAAAGCTCCTAAAACCCTTGGAATTTTCTGAGTGATGAGTATCTTTTTCATTCATAAGGAGCCCCTTTAAAGCACACCTGAGTTTATACTAATGAGGTGACAAAAGTTGGGGGCTCCTAGACAGCATCAGGATGGAACTGGTCACCAGAAAGACCAAGTGATTAGAGGGTTAGAACTTTCAGCCCCACTCATGACCTCTGAGAAGGGGAAGTGGGGTAGAAGTTGGAGATTAAAGATCTGTAGCAACTCTTCCAGGAGGGTTTGATGAGCTTCCAGGGTGTTACACAATCCGCATGGCAGGATGGCTGGCACACCCCAATTTCATAGAGACAGCAGCTCCTGCACTAGGGACCCTTTCGAACCTCACTCTATGTACCTCTTCTTCATCTCTATCCTTTATCTTTTATAATAAACTGGTAAACATAAGTAAATATTTCTCTGAGTTCTGTGAGCCACCCTAGCAAATTAATCTAATCTGAGGAGAGGGTTGTGGGAACCTCTAATTTATAGCCAATCAATCAGAAGCACAGGTAACAACCTGAACTTGAGGCTGGTGTCTGAAATAGGGCTAGTCTTGTGAGACTGAACTCTCAATATGTGGGGTCTGATGCTATCTCCAGATAGATAGTGTCAGAAGTGAGTTAAATTTGTATACACTTAGTCAATCTACTAAGAATTGGAGAATTGCTCGGAGATGTGGGGAAGAAACACATTGGAACATGTAAAAAATACTGACGACTGTGGCAAAATACCAAAGGTAATCATCTATGAATACTACAATTAATAGATGGCAGTATAACCAGGATATTAGAATGTCCTCTAAGAATTTTCACACAACATATTTTAACTACAAATAGAAAAACCTGGTAAACACCACTTGAAGTGATCAAAGTTAACATCACGAATAATAAGATATATCGATACCCTGATATGATGCACTGATAGTCAGTTCTGTGGTATTCTTGCCAAAAATACATAAACTGATCATGAGAAAATATCAGAAAGACCCAAACTAAGGGGCATTCTACAAGTAACTAGCCAATAACTCTTCACAAGTGTCGAGGGCATTGAATAATGAAAACTGAGGAACTATAATAGATTGGAGAAAACTAAGGAGACATAGCAACTAAGTGTAATATATGGGATTCTGGATTGGATCCTGGACCAGGAAAAGGACGTGAGTGGAAAAACTGGTGAAATATGTTAAGGTCTGTAAATTAGTTAACAGTATTTATCAATGTAAATAGCTCACACAATCAATAGGAAAACCAGAAAACCAGGCTCATAGAATGAGTTCCATGGAAAGCTGAGTGGCCACAATCACAGGCAATGTCATGACACAAGAATAATTTAATTAGGGCACCACTGCCTTGCTGCTACATGGGTGCTACTGGGCTCTGGATGTTCCTGCTGCCATCAGAATGAACTCGATTTCTGCTTCTTTGCTTCCCATGATTACACTGAAAGTCCCAGGAAGATGGCCAAACTTATACTGCCTGCCAAACCTTAGTTATAAGAGTTTAAAATAAGCGTAAATATTTTGCAACTTCCCAGGTGGGACCCCGCTTTCCCAGTAAGGCTGCCACAGTGCCAAACAAAAGAAAAGGATTCAAATGTTGGGCACAAAAAGGCAACAAATATGCAGTACGTGAAATTATTTAAACTATTTTAATGGAGTTGAACAGGAACGTTGATGTTAAGAATTTTTAAAGTGCCTTCACTGTAAAGTGGGTATAGTAAACTACGGGAGTTGTTCTTTTTGTCTGCCCAGATAATTTTCCTACCTTCTTTCTTCAGATTCCTTTGGGAAACTCCTCCTCAATTCTGTTAGTGTTGGGGCTGCCAATGATAGGGGTAGGCACACAGGACCTGAAATTGAGATAATAGACATTGGGAGAGTGATTTATTTCTGCCACTGCAATTGCTTAACTGGGAGGATGTGAGTGTAAAGCCACTAAGAGAGAATCTATTTGAAGAATAAATCAATGCAAACCAAGAGTGGAGAAAGTCCTGACAGTGGTCGTTGAGCCTCTCGATGCAGTCTTAAGATCTACCCTTGGACCTCTCAATTACATGAGCTAATAAATCTTTCGGGGAATTCAACTGCTGTCATTTGCAACCAAAAGTGTTCTGACATAGTACAATGCATAAGATGTAGAAAATGATATCCTTTCTGTTTTGAGTTCTACAATTAAAGAGTAATGAAGAAATACAAGAAGGATATTTGGTCATCAATTCATAAAAAAGACAGTTTTAAAAGTAAAGACAGTGTGGGACGCCTGGGTGGCTTAGTCATTAGGCATCCGCCTTCAGCTGGGGTCATGATCCCAGGATCCTGGGGTCTAGCCCTGAATCATCAGGCTCCCTGCTCAGCAGGAAGCCTGCTTCTCCCTCTCCCACTCCCCCTGCTTACGTTCCTTCTTTGCTGTCTCTGTCAAATAAATGAATAAAATCTTTAAAAAAAAAAAAAGTAAAGAAAATGCAACTTCTCTTAGGATCAAAGGAACTATGGCCTGGGAAAAGAAAAGCTGTGAAGTTAATTGCTTGAGGAAGTTAATTGCTTGAGAAAGTCAAAAGCAGGAGTAAAAGATGTAAATTAAAGCTATACCATAGGAAATTCATGTTTGATATAAGACTTTCTTGATAGGAAAGAAATTATTGAATGTTTCATAAGGTGATTTTTTTAAAGATTACAATCTGGCCTGCATGAGGTGGTATACAACTTAAATAACGTTGTAGTAAAAGTCAAAGGATCCATTACAGTCAGATTTATCATCTATCTATAAAATCCTAACTTCTCTGGACCTCTGGTTTCTCACCTCTAACACAAGCATCTCTCTTCACCTCTAAAACTGTGATTGAACTTTATTAAAAGTTCATTTAATCTGACAATTACATTTTTTTGCTACTACCAACATATGCGAGCTTAGAAAAGCATGAAGAGCAAGTAGAACAAACGTCAAATAATAAATTTGCGCATAATACAAGAGAATTTGGTTATACTCAAAATTATTTTTCCACCTGGCACAAAAATAGACACAAAGATCAATGGAACAGAACCCTTTTACACTGCTGGTAGGAATGCAAGCTTGTACAGTCACTCTTGAACACAGTGTGAAGGCTCCTCAAAAATTTAAAAATAGAGCTACCCTATGACCCAGCAATTGCACCACTGGTTATTTACCCCAAAGATACCAATGTAGTGATCCGAAGGGGATCACTGCACCCTCTTGTTTATAGCAGCAATGTCCACAATAGCCAAACTGTGGAAAGGACCCAGATGTCCTTCGACAAATGAACGGATAAAGAAGATGGGGTATATATATACAATGGAATACTACTCAGCCATCAAAAACATGAAATCTTGCCATTTGCAATAACGTGGATGGAACTAGAGAGTATTATGTTAAGCAAAATAAGTCAATCAGAGAAAGACAGTTGTCATATGATCTCACTCACATGTGGAATTTAAGAAACAAAACAGGATCACAAGGGAAGGGAGGGAAAAATAAAGCAAGACAAAATCAGAGAGGGAGACAAACCTTAAGAGACTCCTAATCATAGGAAACAAACAGGGTTGCTGCAAGGGAGATGGGTGGGATGGGGTAACTGGGTGATACACATTAGGGAGGGCATGTGTTGTAATGAGCACTGGGCATTAGACAAGACTGATGAATCACTGAACACTACCTCTACCTCTGAAACTAATAATACGTTATGTTAATTAATTGAATTTTAATAAAAGAATAAAATAAAATATTCTTTTTCTAACTGCTTTATACATTTCATTTTTTCACTGTACTGTATTTTTAAATCTGTTGACTGGCTAGAAGTCTTTTCACCTTCTGATGCACATCTAGAAATCTATCCATAGCTTCAACCACTTAAAAAAACCTTTTATTGCAGCAAAATACACAGAACATAAAATTTACCATTTTATCTTCTTTTGTTGTTTTTTCAAATGTGGTGGAACACACATAAAATGTACCATCTGAACCATTTTTAATCATACAGACGAATGGCATTAGGTACATTCAAAGTGTTGTGTTACCATCACCCCCATCTATCTCTAGATCTCTTTTCACCTTACAAAACTGATACTCTGTACCCATTAAATAATAACTCCCTATTCCCCCTTCTCTTAGCCCCTGGCAACCGCCATTTTATTTTCTGTCTCTATGAATTTGATTACTCTCGTATAAATGGAACCATACAGTAGTTGTCTTTTTGTGACTAGTTTGTTTCACTTAGTATTACGTCTTCAAAGTCCATCCATGTCATAGCATGTATCAGAATTTCCTTCCAAGGCTGAATAATATTCCATGGTATGTACATACCTCATTTTGCTTATCCATTCATCCATCAATGGACAGTGGTTTGCTGCTACCTTTTATAATTCATAATGCTGCTATTATGAATAATGCTGCTATGAGCACTGGTGCACAAATATCTCTTCAAGTCCCTGCTTTCACTTTTTTGGGGTATATACCCAGAAGTAGAATTTCTGGATTATATGGTAATTTTATGTTTAATTTTTTGAGGTGCCACCATACCATTTCCCACAGCAGCTGCACCATTTTATACTCCCACAGGCAATGCACAAGGGTTCAGCTGAAAACTACTTTTATGCATTAAAATGTTTTACTACTTTTAAATAATATGCATTTCAAAAACAAATGCTAAAACGATCATCTAACCATGTTAATACAGCTATTATTTTCTAAAATCCAGAAGTTTTCTCATTTGTATATTTTTACAGAACTGTAATACTTTATATATAATTTTTGTTTTTTTCTGTATTACACATCTAAGCATTTTCCATGACATTACAAAGCCCCAAATTATCATTTTAATGTCTGTATTATATTCAACCAAAGGGAAATACTAATATATTCTTAATTATTGAAACTTTGAACATTCAAGTTGCTTCCAATTTTACACTATAAATATGCAATAAACACACATGTTCATAAATCCTTTTTTCTGTTGAATACTCTCCATAGGAAGGTATTAATGTGAAAAAGTTTACATGTTTTTGTAGAGTTGTTGATAAATATCACTAAATTTATTTCCAAAGGGATCATAACAATTTGTATTACCCTAGCAGTCTCACCACAGTGACCCATGACTGGAGGGAGTTATCCTTCCATGCATCTCTAATTCCCTAACAAGCTATCACCTGGTAAACACACAATACATGTTTACTAAATAAATTCATGAATGAATAAATGAGAATGCCATTTAACTGAATCTTATGTTGTTTGCTAATTTATGATAGTGCATTTTAGATTGGCTTAAACTATTTTAATACAATTAAAAAAAATTGGCCTGCAAATCAGAAGGTCCATAAAAAATGAATCTTCTTGCCAGCATAAAGGTCTTTCTTGGTACATAAACATTTTCCTATACATTGGCAGGTGTAATGTAATTTTACTCAATTACAACCTTTCATTCTAAACATAAAATAGTTATTGTGGGGTTATTTTCCTAACTTGCCGTCTTTTGTAGTATTGGATAGATATAACCTCTATTTAGCATTTACGTATAAGCAAACAAAATAGTATCAGCCATTCTCAACTCATCATAACCAAAATGTCATTGGCTCTAGGTTTTGTCTTATTTTGTTTTTTTCTTGTGAATTTTCTAGCCATTAAACTGTGAGTTCTTTGACACTAAATAATGTTTCTTTTTCATCTTTGTACCTACCAAACTGACAAAACTTTGCATGGTAGGAATCAACAAATATTTTTGGTATACATTTATGCTATATACTTTGTTTGATCTAATTGAGAATAATTTTAAAGAATCATGATAAAAATCAATTATATATGTATTAAAAATACATATTATAAGGTACTTTCTTGATGATAAAGTACTAGAATAAAATTATCAGATAAAAAGGAAGATTTAAACTATCCTGATATTCAGTGTAGTATTCAGTTCTTCTTCATGGGTTGTAAATTATAATGGGATTGTTACAAAACTGTCAAATTCTTCCCAAAGCAATCTTCAAGTTAATCAACATAGACAATCACTCTTTTCATTTCTATGGCAATAAGAAAATTTTAAGCAATATCTTTTGATTGGAGTAGTCTTGAAAATTGCTTCGTTGGAGGCCTTTATTTTAAAATGCAACAGCCTGAAATATTAAATGTAATTTGTCATGCAGCCTAGAGAAAGAATGAAACATTTGGTACATTTTTCCTAATTGTTTCTGATTGCTGCCTGGGTAGCTCCAGCACTTCTCCATCTTCAAAATCACCTTCCAGGGCTTCAACATCTTTAACCATTACTTTTAATCAAAGGGGCTAAACATAAAATAATTTGACTATTATGTAGCAGAAATCTTAACAATACTGGCTTTCACATTTTTATTTAATTGACCTTAAAGAAAGAGCACTCAGAAACTAAATTGTTAATGAATTCTGAATAAGGTGACAAATTACCTAATGTTAACACTGTCAGAAATCACTGTCCCAGGAAAAGTGGTCAATACTAAAGTCAGCGGAATTCAGTTTTCCAATGATAATCATGTTTCGTGAAGGCCTGCTTAACAATAAATAAAGTTCATTTGTATGTTTAAAGTGTGTTTAGAAAACTTACACACCTTAAAAATTTGCATAAATTTCCTTTACACTAAGAGCACCGTTTTCTTAAATTTCCACATTATAATCTGAAGTTCCCATGTCCATTTATCCAAGAAGGAAGAAATCACTTATCGAGTTAACGCTTTGATAAAGAGTGAGGAAAATATTGGTCTAGTAAATAGGGATTATGAAAAGAGTACAAAGTATTTTAGAGTGTTCTCAGGTAGGACTGCTTTTGTTTCTGAACAGAATGAGTCCTTTTCTTTGGGAGGAGGCAGTAATGGATGGGATATTAATGCTATAATTAAAAGGAGGGGAAATTAGCTTAGGGCCCTCCTTGTTCACTTTCTCATAAGGCAAACATTATTCACACCATGTGCACCACAAGAAAAAGGAATAAAAATTCTTCCTGGAGGAATCCACATCACATTCAGGTTAGTGCATTTTAAGATGCGCTATATTTTTAAAGAAAATGTTGGGGGGAAAGGGATAAAGGTTTAAAAAGGAAGTCTTTTTATAGAGTATAACTTTAAGGTTTTCACAGTCCAGTGTTCTACCCAGAGTATATTTGAGCACACCACTGATAGAGGAACAAGTTGCACAGGCACACTGACGGAATTGGGGAATTCAAAATGTATGCCTCTTCACTCACAGGGCAATTCAGAATAAAACTATTTTCATCTGATTTCTTCAGCAGGGAAGATGAATATTGGTTGGTTTTTATTACATGTGTTGGACAGGCCCTAACTGCCCTTAAAAAAAAGCTTGTCTCTAAAATTTTATTCGTTATTATTACCAAGAGAAAAAGTTAGAAGGGAGAAGATTCACAGGGAAAAAGTCCATAGGCTAGTTTTATATAAAACCACAAAAATGATCAATTGTTTCTTTTTTTTTTTAAGTTTTTGTTTAAACTCCAGTTAACATACAGTGTAATATTCATTTCAGGTGTAGAAGTTAGTGATTCAGCGCATACATACCCGTGCTCATCACAAGCGCCCTCTTTAATCTCTATCATCTATTTAACTCATTCCCCCACTCACCCCCCGTTTGTTTCTTACCATACCGTAGCTTCCACAAGTTCATACATCTCTTTCTTGCGTGCTGCTCTTTGTTGTTACATACGTTTTCTAACTCCAAAGTCTTTTAGGAGGAAAATTTCTACGTAAAAACATGAATCCAATATTTGGCTTGAAATTCGTAACAGAATTTTAATTCAGCAGGATTAATAATTCTAATTCTAATAATTATAATACTCATTTCTATTCATTGGTTTTCATTTAAACTATAAGCCTAGGGCGCCTGGGTGGCACAGCGATTAAGCGTCTGCCTTCGGCTCAGGGCGTGATCCCGGTGTTATGGGATTGAGCCCCACATCAGGCTCCTCCGCTATGAGCCTGCTTCTTCCTCTCCCACTCCCCCTGCTTGTGTTCCCTCTCTCCCTGGCTGTCTCTATCTCTGTTGAATAAATAAATAAAATCTTAAAAAAAAAAAACTATAAGCCTAAAAAGCAGCTCTGGTAAAAAAAAAAAAAATTGCATAATTACTGGAATAAATTTTATTAAAAATTGTTGTGCTTTATTTTTTTAGGGGGGAGGGGCAGCAGGAGAGAGAGAGAATCTTAAGCAGGCCCCATGCCCAGCGGGGAGACCAACATGGGGCTCCATCTCACGACCCCCGAGATCATGGCCTGAACCAAAATCAAGAGCTGGATGCTCAACTGACTGAGCCACCCAGGCACCCCCCAAAATTGTTGTACTTTAAAATTACATTGCTAGGGGCCCCTGGCTGGCTCAGTCAATGGAGTGTGGGACTCTTGATCTCAGGGTTGTGAGTTCAAGTGCCACGTTGGGTGTAGAGATTACTTAAAAATAAAATCTTAACCAAAAAAAAATAAAATTATATTGCTAAAGATAAGCCACATATGAAAATTTCTTCCATTTAACATTTAGTTATTGCTCATTCAATAAAATAGGATTCCCATATATTTTATGTTATATATAACATATACTTTCCATATGTACAAATAGTTTACATACACACGTCTGTATAAATAACACTAATACATGTAAAATTTACACATATACTAAAAATTAAAATTTTATATGCAACACTACAAAGAAATTCTAGTAATCTTCAGAACATATATATAAATTCAGCAAAGGCTCTCACTTAGTATAAAATGAACTCACTTTAAGGATTCCTACAGATATTATCACCGGAGTGGTCCAGATTCTAAGCAGTCTCTGATGTACTGATATGCCAAATAACTTATTGTAATTTTCAACTGTAATATAATATTTTAAAATAACAGCATTTCTCTCCCTGTGAAAGCATCAATACTGTAATCATTTACTCATAGAAACTAGCAACTATATATTCCAATCATTCTCTGGATAAAAATATATTCTAAAAACAAAAATCCACTATACCACTTTTCTGGTTATATAGTGGCATGGTGGGGTTTGGGGGGGCAGGGTATAGAGATATTTTTGATTGTCAGTTTAATTTTGTGTGTAATTTTATTTTTGAAGATTATAAAAGTGATACAAACTGTTAAAAATACATTAACAGCACCAAAGAGTAACATAAAAAGTAAAAGTTCCCCTTACCAACAAACCCCAATTAACCTCTACAGGTTAACTTCTATCATACTTCCTTATGTATCCTTCAAAAATAAGCATATACAAAGCATGCTCATGCATACATCTAGGTTTTAACATATCATCATACTATAATGTTTAAATCGTACAAATTGCAAATTTTAAATTTTCTACTTAAGTTAGACATGTTTGCATAGCAATACATGTAGATACACCTTATTTAACCTGTTCTCTATTGAAGAATGTTTTGTGTTTTGCTACGTTGTAAGTACATCTTTGTACAAATATCGCCGCATATTTAGGTGAGAAATCTATAAAGGTGGGATATCTGTAAAGTGTATTTCTAGAGATGAAATTTCTCTATCAATGGGAACTGCAGAGCCAAGTTAAGTTTCAGTGTACCTCCAATCAACTATCCCACCAACATTGGTTATTGTTGATATCGCTGTTATTTATATTTTATGTATAAATTTTGTTGTTGATATAGTTTATGTACAAGGTTTTTGTGTTTTGTTTTGTGTTTTGCTAAACGTGGTTTAATTTCCCTTAAATATTTATCTATGAATAACTTCCAGTTTTCATATTTTTAAATATATTAACCTAAAGAGGGCATCACAATGTAAGCTGTAGGAAGTCATTCTAACCAGTGTGAACTTTTCCATTCAACAGCAATGGTATCTTGAGTCTGCAAAGATTGTGAGAGGGTATATAAATTTTCCTCTACCTTCAGACAAATTACACTAAACTCTCTCTTCACCCTCCCCCCCGCCACCAAAACATTCAATTACACTTTCAAACAAAAATTTTATCAGGAAACTTGTTCATTGCACTTCCTTATATATTCATTCTAAAGGAAAGTGAAGATAACATTCACATGATCCTAAATAGTTGATCCTAATAGTACTATAATAGAAGTTAGCAGGTAAATGCCAGGAAAAGGACATCTAAAAACTTCAGCTCTAGCTTTAGAAATTAGTATTACTAAGACATCTCCTTGGTAACAGTGTCAATAGGAGAGGTTAATTTACATTCCAATCTTAGTGTAGGACATTGGGAATAGAGACTATGAAATCTCATCTGCACAGTCAGCTCTTATTTACATGTGCCAAAATAAGGGGAAATTGTTGTAATTCAGATCTACGCGTACCTTCATTTTTGTAAAGAGTCAAATTGTGACTATGCATGTAGATATTTAGAGTTTGATCTTTCAGTGAAAGTTATATTCACAAACTCTTAAAAAATGTAACCTAATTTAAAAAATGAAACTCTAGCCTTTTAAATTTTCCAATTTAGTGATTTTCAGTCTATCAATAATTCTACTGTGCTCTTTTTAAACAAATACCTAAAATAGGTTTCCAGTGGTGACAACTTTCTAAAATAATATTAATTAAAACACTCCTAAAATAAAAAATCCAATCTGTGAAGTTATTGATGTGAAATAATGAAATTTAGTATCTACACAAGAAAATTAAAAATTCTTAAAATTAAAAAATTCTATCCTTGTCACCCTACACTCATCAGAAATTAATATAAACTTTTCAGAATTGTAATTTAAAATATATCGCATTTTACAACAAAGTTTAAAACTAATTAATGGCAAGCTATGAATACATCATACATTGTTTATTTTATAGTTCTACTTATGAATATTTACCTAGGATGAAATTTTATTCTATATTAAAGGAAGTTTCAATGTGAAACTTTGTAATTAACAATTGGTCATTCCTTGTCTTTATTTTACTGAAGTATAGTTGATACACAATGTTACATTAGTTTCAGGTGTACAACACAGAGACCAGGACAAGTTTATAAATTATACTATGCTCACTATAAGTGCAGCTACCACCTGTCACCGTATTACCTTAATACCATTGACTATATTCCCTATGCTATACCTTTTATCCCTGTGACTTATTCATTCCCTAATTGGAAGCCTGAATCTCTCACTATCTTTCACCATTTTGCCGTCCTGCCATCCCCCTCCACTCTGGCAACCATCAGTTTGTTCTGTCGGTCTGTTTCTGCTTTTTGTTTTTTTAGATTTCACATATAAGTGAAATCATGTGGTATTTACCTTTCTCTGACTTATTTCACTTACCATAATACACTACTCCCTGTCTTTAATATCCTCATAACTAAATGTCACCCTACCGATATGCCTGTGAACATACTAAAATTGCTACCCACCACATGCCCATTCACATGGTCTTTATACACATTTATATGCATATGTTTTGTAACATAAAGAAGTTAGATGAATTTCAACAAGCCATGTAAAAAATTGATCATCTCATTTTATAGTCCCTTTTTTCTCTCCCAATGGTTTTCTTCATGTTCACTAATATCCAAAATTTGGCATTCTCTTTGAATCTCATTATTTCAAATAACTTTTTTAAAAAATGTAGAATACTTCCAAATCTGTCTTGACCTGTCTCCCAAGGTCCAATCCTATACCTGCAACTGGACCTATCCCTCAAGCCCTTAAAACACATAATGTCTCAAAGTGGATTATCTTTCTTTCCAAACCTATTCTTCCTACTATGCTTACTTTAAGAGTACTTCAAACTGTGGTCACACAGCTTGAAGCTTAGGCTTATCTTTTTCTTTGGTCTCCTTACCCCCCTCACACCCCGCCACCCATTCCCCACCCTGACCCAAATCTTTACCAAATTTTAGCTTTTCTATTGCCTTGCTCAGCTTCCAAATTCCCTGAAGCCACTTCTCCACTTTAAATCATCTTACCCTGTGCTGCGGCTCTGTATTATTTTCAGAGCCCTCTGGTCAGTGGTCTGTGGACAATGGGGCAGAGTAAGGGTTTTATAATTTTGGATTCCTTTGTTTTTTCCTTTTTGGCAAGAGGAGTGACTTGAAACTGGGCATTACCATTACACAAAAACACGTATGCCGTGATGATGGCTGGGTAAACATTTTCTCTGGCTAAAGAAGCAGCTACAGATTTTTGGTAATGTTTTATTTTACATCAATCAGCAGGGTTAACAGAAAAAAATATGGATCTTGAAGACATACAGATATAAACTCAACTCCAAATCTTGTTTATTTTACTTTTCTGAAGCTCAGATTCCTTATATTTGAAATGAGAATAACAATAAGCTACCTCCATAAGGTTAAGATTAAATAGGGCTCATTGGTACCTGACTTATGCTCTAAATATTTGCTAAATGAATGAATGATGGTCCCCATTCTGAAAAACCTCTTCTCCCACATCTTCATCCAGCTAACTTATACTTATTTTTTTATACTTCCGTTGCAGCCATCCTGAATTTCCCTAGAATGATTCCTATGTCCCACTTCTGCGCTTCTATGGCTCCAGTGTCTGTTTATCCACACTCTGTAATTACTGATGTCCTTGTTAGTCTCATTATATTTTGGTAATTCCTTGAGGATAGGGATCATGTGTCATTTGACTTTGTATCTGCAGCAATAGGTGTGGTTCCTGGCAAACAGCATCCACTATTTCAATAAATGTTGAATGAATACTTTTTATGTACAAGTAACCAAAGGCCTTGCAACATAAGCTTTACTAACTTTATTCCAAGTGCAAAGTAACAAACATACTGGAAAAAAAGAAAAATTTAACAACCAAGTATCTACAGCAGGTATTACAACAATAAAAAATATTAATTCTGATCGAATTAGAAGTCATTTAGGATGATGAAAATATAGCCTCTCTACCTGAAGAAAATAGCTCATTCTCACTAAGCACTTAAGCTGTGCCTATCTAGTTATTTAATCCAATACACCCAACTGCCTGTGTGATAAATTTTGTCTCTGTTATTAAGTCTATTTTACAAGATTTGGAAACTGAGCACCAGGAGGAGTAGGTAACCCCTATGTCACACAAGTAGGGAGCTGTGATGTCAGGATTCCAACAACCTAGGACTTCCTGAGCCTCTACTCTTCCAGAGCCTCTACTCTTAACCACACACTATTTCCTAGTAATTTGCAGATGCCTCAAAGATGCTTAATGCAGTACCCTGACCCATGATGACTAAGGTTATGTCTTCCCCCAAAGTATGGGAAACATTAAGAGTCCATTTCCTCGCCAGACCGAACTACGAAAGGTTTTACCCACTAATTGTGTCTTTGAAGACAAGTATATGTACATCATTGAAATTGCACAGGGTTTTCTTCCATATACTTAACAATAAACTACACTTTCCCTCTGAATAGAGTAGTGTCTAGCTATGTATGTATATAAGCTTTGGCTTTCTTTTAATATTAACACACAAAAAGTTTTCCTATTATGGCCTGAAACCTAAATGCTTAAGAAGCCATCATTTCCAGTAAAGCCAGAAAACAAACAAAAAGGCCACATTTATAGTCTTGAGGTAAGATCCAAACAAGACAGTCCTTAAGCACTCAGGAGTCCCAAGTATGCAAAATTGCTCGAGTGTCACTCACTTAGGGAAACACAAGTACCTTAATACTGACAAATTGGCTTCAGAGTTCCCTTAAAGAGCCTCTAAATCATTTGAGACCAATTTAATGCTCTAAGGGCCCACCTTGTGGACTTCCAAGTAGCAATCTGGAATATGTCCAGAACATGAGGAAGAAATCAAACTTCATGGAAAATGGAGGCTGAGGGCGTATAACTTTAAACTAGCAAAACTGGGCCTCGGCGGCCACCCTGTAAAGATGCCTGGATCTTAATTGCCTCTAAGTATTAACAGTCCGCCACAGCTTTTTTTTTTTTTTTTTCCAATTAGGATACATGGACTTCGCCTTATTTTACTAATGAACAGATAACCTTCTTAGTGGCATGATTCAATGATGGACATTTTGGTTCCTTGCATTTAAAAACGCAGCCACAAATCTCAGGGAGAAAAAATATGCAATAAAGGGCAATGGCTGGCACGTATATTCAGTTCCAAATCTTCCAAGCCGAAGAGGACGTACGAAGTATTACTTAAAAGCATTTATTACCGTCGGTGTGCTGGGTGGTGATGGCCAAAGTACGGATGTGGTTAATGGAACTTACGAGACCGCGAGCGGCTGGAGTCACACTACACTCCAGGGTCCGCAGCCAGACCACCGGTTAAGCCAAAGCTCGCGAAATGGCGGCCGCACGTCAATCTGCCAGAAAGCACTACCTACTCCCGCAGACACGTCACGTCACCAGGGAAACGGCGCTCTTACGTAGGAGCGCGGCCCCGGGTGAAAGTTCAGGGCTTGCTAAGACCCTTCCCCCTCGCCAAGGCAAGGCCAGAGGCTGAGAGACTCCTATGACCCCTAATCAGGGGAGTGTGGGCCCACGCCTGGAGTGAACGAAGCGCGCCTCTTCCCCATCTCCGCCTCGCCTAGCCGGCTGGTGGAGATGCGCCCCAGGGCGAGCGCCCGAACCGCCCCCGAGCGAGATCTCGGTTCCGCGGCGGTGGCGCCCGCTAGAGTTGACGTTAGCCATGGAAACGCGGAGAAGGCTCGGGCACGATCGCGGTGAGCTGGTTGCCTGGCTGCTAGAGCTTCTCTGCCTCTGCGTTCGGGTCGCAGGCAGCCTCGGGGCGGGATCGCCCAAACCGGGTTTACCTGCAGAAATGCAGTTCCCGGTATTCCTTGGCATCGCCTCTTCCCTAGGGTGACTCGAGGTACGTTCCATCCCCGACACCCACTTGGGGACTTCTTCCAAGCCTATGCAGACCCACGTTGTTCTTGCAGTTTTAATTGCCACCGATTTCTCGTTCTTCGTTATAAAACCTTCAGGTGCGATTATTGCACTTTTTAGACGGAAGGTAAACTCAATGGCTAGAGGAATCAATCCGATGTGACTTTAACTTTCTTTCGAAAGACTGCTTTAGTTTGTTGAGTTACGGCATTGTGTTTCTAAGAGACAATTGCGGTTCAGAGTCTTGATTTAGTGATGTCCTTGTTACCCCAATAAACTGTACAAATTGCTTCCCGTAGATAGTACTGTACTCTTTCCTTACCTCCAACTAAACCGCGTTTGCCCCAACTTGGTCGACTTCTGGCCCCCTGAACATGAATAACTCTTTACCCCCATCTGCTGCCTGTCTTCACAACTCTGTCGGGGACCAATATTTACATCAGTGAAATCTACAACATCAGAGGTTATTTGTCAGACCTGTGTATTGCTTATCTGCTCTTTACCAATCATTTCTCTTTTATTCAGCTGTATAATATTAGGTGAGTTCTTGTTTTTATGAATCATTTTACAATTAGGGCAAAGACCGTCCTTTATATTATTGAGTGTCCACTGCTACCCATGCCAAATCTCCAAACCCTTATCATAGATCCAGAGCCAGACTCATGACCAGATATTGCCATTTTAGTAGTTTAACTGGGACACCTGTCAGCCACTCTTTAATTTCCTACTAGTTATTAACAGACACTTTTCTGGGGAACTTTTCTGGTTATTTTTCCTTTGTAAGAACTTTGTTGAAATATAATTCACATTCCATACAGTTCACTCATTAAAAGTGTATATTTCAACACCTGAAACTAATATTACACTGTTAACTAACGAATTTATATATTTTTAAATGGATTAAAGATTTTAAAAAGTGTACAATGGTCTTTAGTATATTTAGTATATATAGCACAGAACTGTGCAACTATTACTACAGTCAAATTTCATCACCCCTTTAAAAAGCCCTGTATCCTTTAGGAATTACTCCCTCCCACCCTTGTTACTATCTCCACCAGCCTTAGGGAAACGTTAATATGTTTTCTGTCTTTATGGATTTGCATGTTCTGGACATTTCATATAAATGGAAGCATACAACATGTGGCATTTTGTGATTGTCTTCCACTTAGCATTCTGTTTTCAAGGTTCATCCATGTTGTAGCATATGTCAGTACTTCATTCTTGTTTATAGCTTAATAATATTCCATTGTATGGCTATATCACATTTTATTTCATCTGTTGATGGACATTTTGGGTGTTTTCACTTCTTCGCTGTTAATATTTCTGCTATGAATGTTCATGCACAAATTTTTTGTAGACTTATGTTCTCATTTCTCTTAGGTAAATTCCCAGGAATAGAATTGATGGGTCATATGGTAACTCTGTTTAGCCTTTTTAGGAACTGCCAGACTGTTTTTGAAAGCAGCTGCACCATTTTACCTTATAACTTGCAGATTCTGTTTTCTCCACAATCTCACTAATACTATTTTTGATAACCAGTCAAGTGGATTTGAAGTGATATCTCATTGTGGTTTGGGTTTGCATTTCTCTAACGAGTGAGTAATGATGTGGAACACTGTCTTGTGTGATTATTGGCAATGTATATTATCTTTGGAGAAATGTCTCTTTTAAATTGGCTTATTTGGTTTTTTCACTATTGAGTTGTAAGAGTTCTTTATATATTCTAGATGTAAGTCCCTTATCATATATATGATTTGCAAAAAAATATTCCCATTCTGTGGGTTGTTTTCATTTTCTTGATGGTGAGAACCTTTTCTTCTAGACACTTTCCCATTTGTGTTTATCTCTTATCAAGGAATCCTACATGCCAGTGTCCTGACACTGGCTTGGCTAACAGAAGTTTCCCATTTGACGTTTTGGAGGTTCCTCTCAGGCCCACTTTTCCCTGAAAACTCTTTTTCCCAAGTTATCCTTCTATTTCTCTAGCCTCAAAAATAAAATTCTGTTTCATTTGGTAATGGCTTGGGATGATTGAAAAACTCAGTCAGCCACCAACTGACATGGTGTGTTGGTTAAGTCACTTAATTTCACCGGTTCTCAGTTTCTTTTCTGTAAAGTAAGTTGGTTTATTTCTGGTAGTCCATGTGAATGGTAAAACTTGTTCATTGCTTTGAATTTATAATTGGTAATATGTATGCAGTGTGGAAAGGGTAGATTGGGAGAGAAGAGGTGTCAGTTGGGCCTGCTGCATATTTGTGATACGCTGATGTGGCTTTTGGCCATTTTCTACCATCTAGTTTTTGCATAAATAATGGAATGTTAATAATTCATATTCTAGTGTTGTACATTTGAGAAGGGTGAGTCATAGCACTGACAACTCATCATTCTACCTGTGAAGCTTTCCCAATATCTGCAATAAATAAATCCTTTGAGTAATCTACTTACCCTTTCCATCCAGTCAGTCTTCTCTACAAACCAATTCCTGTGAATATAAGGAAAACTCTTAAAGGATTCAAAGACCCTCCTAAAATCTTGAATTTGAATAAATAACATTTTGTAGATCAAAGAGATGTTATTGTGCTTGTTCTTTCACTTCAGGACTCTTTTTAGGTGCTTGAGTAGATTTTCCTTTTATTGGTGGGTATAAGAGAGTGCTTACTACATAATTGATAAACTATAACATGAAATGTGTTTTTCATGTTTTAGCACTAAATGTCTTTCAAGAGGCTCTTCAAGAATTTAGTTTAACTCTTCAATAATTTAGTTTAACTAAACACCTGGTATGGCGTTTAGTTAAGATTCATAGAGTATTTTCAGAATTATAGGAATAGCTATCTTTGCACCTCTAGATTCCTACTAATATCCTCAACAGTTAGCACTTGGTTATCAAAGAAGTCCGTAGGTGCTTTCTTATTAGGACTACTCTGACAGGAACAGATCATTTAATCCAGGGCAAATGAGAATTGAGTTGTGTCATAACATGCTTTTAGAGTACTCAGGTAAGCCATTTTCTTTCTTTTCCAGACCTGAAGTTTTTTGTTTTCCAAATTAGTAAAGGTGTGATGCTTAGAAAAGTAGAACTTCAGTATATTTCCTTTCAAATTTTTAAAAATGATTTTTAGGAACATGGATGAAGACATTCTATATATTACTGACAAAGTCTGTGTAGGCATTTTTTAAACAAGCAGGAATTACTTTTTCTTGACAAGTTAATTTTGTTTAATAATTTTATGTTATTTGTGAAAAACTTTATGTATTTATTCTGTTGATAATGAAAATTAAAATAGTTCCAGAGTTACTTTTGCCAGTAATAATTAGAGAGGGGAATGATCTCTATCACACTGGATTATAAACTTCTTTGGATCAGAGAGCAGCCTTATTACCGTTACCTAGTACATCATAGGTATTTAAAAGTTTAAATGTGTGGAAAGTGCTAAATTTTCATTTACCTATTTCTCTATGAAAGGAAGGTCAACACATTTGTCTATATTAACAACTGTCAGAATGAACTCTTTAATCCTCACCAGCATCTGCTAACAATATTTCAAGAGCAAGTTAGCATGGGGGGAGAAAAAAAGATTATAACATATGTCAGAGTTAACATCCTTCATATATCAAAAGTTCTTTCAAATTAATAAGAGAAGTGAACACTTTAAAAGAAAAGAGGCAAAGGACACGAAAAGGCAATTTACAAAGAAATTAAATGATATTTATCTGCATATACACATACGTGTAGTAAATATTCTCAGAAAGATGGACTATGTTAATGAAATAATAATAGGATTCTATAAAAAGAAACATCTAGGGGTTAAAGATGTACTCATAGAAATTAAAAATATGAGAGCAAAGATTTAATAAAATTTGGCAAATAGGAGATAGTATGTTTCCTGAAAGTATAACAAAAATACAGTTGAGGCACAGTGCAGAAGTACCCAATCAATACGTATGTATTCAGTGTCACCTCACACGTGTTAGGATGGCTATTAGAAAAAGAAAAAAAGAAAAATAACAAATGTTGGCAAGGATGTGGAAAAATTAGAACCATGTAAAGTGTTAGGATGCAAAATGGTGCATGTGCTATAGAGAACAGTGTGGAAGGTCCTCAAAAAAATTAAAAATAGAGCTACCATATGATCCAGCAATCCCACTTAAGGGTATTTATCCGAAAGAATTGAAATCAGAATCTTGAAGAGGTATTTGCCCTCCTGTGTTCATTGCAGCGTTATTCACCATAGCCAAAAAGCAGAAGCAGCCCAGTGTCTATCAGCAGATGAATGGATAAAGAAAATGTGTTATATACATACAATGGAATATTATTTAGCCCTAAAAGGGAAGGAAATCCTGCCATTTGTGATCACATGGATAAGCCTTGAAGACATCATGGTAAGTGAAAAGGGCCAGTCAGAAAAGGACAAATACTGCGTGATTCTACTTATATGAGGTATCTAAAATTGTCAGACTTGTAGAAACAGGGTAGAATGAAGCTTGCCAAGAGCTTGGGGGAGGAAGAAACAGGAGGAAGACTTGCTATATAAAGCTTTAGTTGTACAAGATGAATAAGTTCTAGAGATCTATGGTACAACATCGTGTTGCTACTTAACAATACTGTATTATACGCATAAAAATTTGTTAAGAGGGGGCGCCTGGGTGGCACAGCAGTTAAGCATCTGCCTTCGGCTCAGGGCGTGATTCCGGCGTTATGGGATCGAGCCCCACATCAGGCTCCTCCACTATGAGCCTGCTTCTTCCTCTCCCACTCCCCCTGCTTGTGTTCCCTCTCTCGCTGGCTGTCTCTATCTCTGTCAAATAAATAAATAAAATCTTAAAAAAAAAAATTTTTGTTAAGAGGATATATCTCATGTTAAGTGTTCTTATAAAGAAAATCTGAATCTAATAAAACAGAAAAAAGAAGGGTTGGTTCAATGAATGAAATTAACCAATCAATAAAAATAATATGATAGGTTAAAAACAAACTTCACTAAATAAAAATCATGCAGTTGGCTAAAACTTCTTTTAGGAATTCTGATTGCCAAACTAAGAAAACTATAAATTTATTGTAATCCCTCCAAACTGCTACTTTTTGTTATCTTTGTTTGTTTGTTTTGTTCTGGTTTTAAGGGATTTTTCAGGTTGATATCTTGCCTGATTCCTGTGTTAAAGTTGAAAAATAAGAATTCCCTCCTAGTACATTGCCAAATTGATCTGTTTCTCACCCTTCTGGATAATGCATAAGAAACATGGCTCAAATTCCAAACAAAGCAGTGTTTCTATGGCTACTTTGTTGGCCCACTTTCAGAGTAGCATATGAAGAAAGCATATGGCCAAAATCAATGTTGTGATGCCATCTTTATCCCTTAACCTTTCTTTTCACGGCATTTCTTTTCCCCTAAGACTTAAGACATTTTTCATTTTAACATGTTGGAGGCAGCAGCCATATAAATGCTTCAGTGTGTTTGGAAATTGTCTCTGAAAATGTATACCAAAATCTCATTCAGAAGCTAAGGTTTTTTTTGTTTGTTTGTTTGGTTTTTTTAGATTTTATTTATTTATTTGACAGAGAGACAGCCAGCAAGAGAGGGAACACAAGCAGGGGGAGTGGGAGAGGAAGAAGCAGGCTCTCAGCAGAGGAGCCTGATGTGGGGCTCGATCCCAGAACGCCAGGATCATGCCCTGAGCCAAAGGCAGATGCTTAACGACTGAGCCACCCAGGCACCCCTGGAACTAAGTTTTAATTATTCTGATTTTACTTTCCATTCTAGTAATCCAAATTGGATTTAAAAGGTCTTTCTGTGTAAATGTTAAGTGTTACTGCCTATAAAGAAAATATTTTATAAATATTCCAGGATCTGTAATTAAATGAAAAATCACACAGTACCAGTTTATCATAATTTTTGCTTTAATGAATTTCTAGTATCTGTGCTACAATCCTCTTTTATCCTTAAAATATTAGAAAGAAAATACCCATACTAGAAATAAGCTTTTCAGCAGTCTGATATACTTGCTACCTGTCAAATTTCCCTCATAATCTTTTTCCTTGTGTACCTTTGTTTTTGACATTCCTCTTGATTCCTACTTGATTCCTACAGTTCTTTAATTCTCCTTGGCTTAGCTAAATCTTTAAGATCGTAATTGAAGCCCAGGCCAATATTTCTGAAAGTAGTCTAAACAGAACACTATACACATGAACTGTTACTAGATATTGTGGGAAAGATGGGCTCCCTGTGCAAGTAAGTTTGGAAAATTCAAATGATACATTTTAAGCAGGTTTGCAGTGGTTTTGTTTTGTTTTGTTTTAAACTTCAGAGATGTCTCAAAGTCTTCAGTTTGCAGATATCCACTGTGACTCTTCAAGTGTGTTATTTCTCAAACTTCTTTGACCATGGACCCCCCTTTTTTTTTATAATAATTTTTTTGTTGTGTTATGTTAGTCATCATACAGTATATCCTTAGTTTTTGATGTAGTGTTCCATGATTCATTATTTGCATATAACACCCAGTGCACCATGCAATATGTGCCCTCCTTAATACCCATCACTGGCCTATCCCAGTCCCCCCACCCCCGCCACTCTGAAGCTCTCAGTTTGTTTCCCAGAGTCTGTAGTCTCTCCACCCCCATTCTTCCCTTCTACCAATCTTCCTGCTATTTCTTATGTTACATAAATGAGTGAAACCGTATGATAATTGTCTTTCTCTGTTTGACTTATTTCACTTAGCATAATCTCCTCCAGTCCTGTCCATGTTGCTGCAAATGTTGGGTAATCGTTCTTTCCGATGGCTGAGTAATATTCCATTGTATATATGGACCACATCTTAATCCAGTCATCTGTTGAAGGGCATCTCGGCTCCTTCCACAATTTAGCTATTGTGGATAATGCTGCTATGAACATTGGGGTGCATATGGCCCTTCTATTCACTACGTCTGTATCTTTGGGGTAAATACCCAGTAGTGCAATTGCTGGATCATAGGGTAGCTCAATTTTTAACTTTTTAAGGGACCTCCACACTGTTTTCCAAAGTGGCTGTACCAACTTGCATTCCCACCAACAGTGTAAGAGGGATCCCCTTTCTCCACATCCTCTCCAACATTTGTTGTCTCTTACCTTGTCAATTTTTGCCATTCTAACTGGTGTAAAGTGGTATCTTAATGTGGTTTTGATTTGAATTTCCCTGATGGCTAATGATTTTGAACATTTTTTCATGTGTCTGTTAGCCATTTGTATGTCTTCATTGGAAAAGTGTCTGTTCATATTTTCTGCCCATTTTTTGATTTGATTATTTGTTTCTTGTGTATTGAGTTTGAGAAGTTCTTTGTAGATCTTGGATACCATTCTTTTTCCTGTAGTGTCATTTGCAGATATCTTCTCCCATTCCATGGGCTGCCTCTTAGTTTTTTTGACTGTTTCCTTGGCTGTGCAGAAGCTTTTTATCTTGATGAAGTCCCACGAGTTCATTTTTTCTTATGTTTCTCTTGCCTTTGGAGATGTGTCATGAAAAAAGTCGCAGTGGCCAATGTCAAAGAGGTTGCAGCCTATGTTCTCCTCTAGGATTTTGATGGATTCCTGTCTCACATCGAGGTCTTTCATCCATTCGGAGTTTATCTTTGTGTATGGTGTGAGAGAGTGGTCAAGTTTCATTCTTTTGCATATAGCTGTCATGGACCCCCTTTTAAGAAACATTGTGTAAGGCAAATGATTCTGTATCCTTCAGCCTTTCTTTTAATATCACATTAAAATAATTCAAATCACCATCTAAGTGTCCTCCCACATGCTTCTAAGGTGTCTTGAGGGAACTCAAGTATGAACATTCTCTTCATAATTCCAGATGTGCTCTCACTTCTTTATTGATTGCTCCTGCCTCATTTTGACTCTTGTACCTGCTATTTTATCTCTTGCTTTTCTCTCCCAATATGAACTAGCTTCTCTTTCCTGATACTGAAGGAAGTTAAAATGTTGCATAGGATAAGGGCAAATTAAAATTGGATCTCTGACTTGTTAAAATTCTCTAGCCATTTCCTTTTCAGTTGCAGAAACCCAGCCATTTTTCTCCCTCAGGCCCATCTTGTTCCTATTTTGCTTTGGGATATACTGCTCTAGGCAAAATCTTCTCTGAGCCAATAATACTATCAATAAATGCTGTTATTTATTCCATATTAAAAATAAATTAAGATATTTTCTAAACATTTAAAAAATTAAGACTAAAGAGTTTATGAGTTTACTGTTGTGAGTGGGACAGGATATGCAGGAAGAGGTTTTCAAAAACAGTAAATACTCCCAACTTCCCTTTTAAACAGCAGTGTTTAATATTTTCTTTTCATTTAATCATCTTATTTAAGCTCTGCCATTAATGTATTATATTCCTCTCCATGCCAAGGTGTTTTACTAAATATTATGGAGAATTGGAAGTGTCTCAAGATTTGGCCCTTGCCCACATATAACTTGTTAGTAGAGAAAAGATATACATATGAAAAAATAACACGTGAAGAGTTGAACAGGACAAGAAGTACCCTGTGTTGATACATGTTACAAGATGAGTAGTATGAACAAGGAATGTTTGATATGCAGAGAGAAGAGAGTGTTCTGGGGAATTTTCAGAAAGGATTAGATTCAGGGGCGCCTGGGTGGCACAGCGGTTAATCGTCTGCCTTCGGCTCAGGGCGTGATCCTGGCGTTGCGGGATCGAGTCCCACATCAGGCTCTTCCACTATGAGCCTGCTTCTTCCTCTCCAACTCCCCCTGCTTGTGTTCCCTCTCTCGCTGGCTATCTCTCTCTGTCGAATAAATAAATAAAATCTTTAAAAAAAAAAAAGAAAGGATTAGATTCAATCTTGAAAGTTGACCAAGAATACCAATTAGGGAAGGGAAGAAAGGACATCCTAGGCAAAAGAGAGGGCATGAGCAGAAGCATCCAGAAGGAAAAGGGCAGGATGTGTTTGCAGGGCATGGGGCTGAGAAGTCTAGAGATTATTTGGTAATTTGAAGAGGTATCAAAATGTTCTGTGTAAAATACACAGGCACACAAGCACACCCTAGCATGTATGCTGTCTGGAACTTTTCACACCTACACAAACAATACACAGCCATGTATACACATAGGTGTGTGTACTCTTTTTTTAAAAAATGCAAATGAGATCATCAGTGCGTTTATTTTACTTTTTAACATATCACAGTATCTTTCTGTTTCCACATTAACAACAGATCTTCAGAGTATTTCACTTTGGAATATAATCACAGAGTATTCCATCAAATTAGTAACATTTAAACTAAGCTCTACCAAAGATTCCAAAGTACTAAAAGGTAAATGAATAGGGATAGTAACATGCAGCTAGTTGGGTTTTTTCCATGTTTTACTCATTGTGAATAATGTTGCTAGGAACATGAGTTACAAATTATCTCGTTGATACTGCTTCAATTCTTTGGGAATATATAACGAAAAATCAAAAACCTAGATCATATGGTAATCTGATTTTTAATTTTTTGAGGAACCACCATAATGTTTTCCACAACAGTTATACCATTTGATATTTCCACCAGCAGAGCACAAGGGTTCCAGTTTTCCACATCCTCACCAATACTTGTTGGTTTCTGTTTTTCTGCTAGTAGCCATCCAAATAAGTGTGAAATGGTATTTTGTTATAGTTATTTTTTTTTCCAGCCGAATATATGATCCCTGAGTAATACTTTGCATTTCTCTAATGATTAGTGGTGTTGAGCATCTTTTCATGTGTTTATTGCCATTTGTATACCTTCTTTGGAGAAATGTCTATTCAGTTATAATTTTTGGGCTTGTCCAATTCAGTTGCTAGTTTTTGAATTGGTTTGTTTTGTTGTTGTCTTAGGAGTTCTCTATATATTATGGATATATATCTATATATCTATATATCTATATATCATATATATATGATATATAGATATATAGATATATAATATAGATATATATATTTATCAGATAGATATATGATATGCAGATATTTTCTCCCATTCTGTGAGTTGCCTTTTCACTCTGTTGATAAGTGCCTTTGATGCACATAATTTTTAAATTTTCATGAAGTCTGATTTGTGTTTTCCTTTTGTTACCTGTACCTTTGGTGTCATATCCAAGAAGTCATTGCCAAAGCCAGTATTGGAAGCTTTTGTCCTATGTTCTCTTCTAAGAGCTTTATTGTTTTAGGTCTTTACACTTAGGTCCATTTTGAGTTAATTTTTGTGTATGATGTTAAGGGTCTAATTTCATCCTTTTGCATGTGAATACTGAGTTTTCCTGGCACCGTTTATTGCAAAGACCATCCTTTCCCCATTGAATGGTCTTGGTACCCTTGTCAAATATCTTAACATGTATGTGAGTATTTATTTCTGGGTTCTCTATTCTATTTCATTGGCCTACATGTCTTGCTTTATGAAGATAGCTTTAAACTTATTTTTTTTTCCAGCCGAATATATGATCCCTGAGTAATACTTTGCTAGCTATCTTGTGTCAGGCAACTGTTTTTCAGAATAAGCTACTGAGTATATCCTAGGAAAAGGAAAACTCGAAAAGAAGAGAATCTATGATACTTAGATATTTAAAAAATATTTTATTTTTTTTAAGTAATCTCTACACCCAAAGTGGGGCTCGAACTCATGACCTGAGATCAAGAGTCACATACTCTACCGACAGAGCCAGCCCGGCGCTCCGATACTTAGATTTTTGTGGCCCTTAGATAGAAATAATCTAGACTTTTGCACATACAAGTCCTATTATTGTTTCATGTTTTCCTAGTTTGGGTAGACTTTAGAAGCTGATTAACAGAGAAGATAAAATTTGAATCAGAAAATGGTTTGTTTATGGTAACATAGTTAATAATAAGCATTTAGTCAGACACCTGGAGTCTTTTGATTTCCAGTTTATCGTTCTTTCTACTGCATGTTGAGCTGCCAATGGCTTTTTATTGAAATGTTACTATTTTAGCAGGATTTGACTTTTTAAATTCTCAGAAAATCCTAAGCTTACTATAATTGCTAAATGATGTGACTAACAGTATTTCTATTTCTTTTTCCACTTCTATTTTCATTCCAATTCAAGGGAATAAAGAGAATATCCTCATTTTATAGACCAGGGTTTGGCCAGCTATGGCCCACAGCCTGAATCTGGCCCACAGGTACAGGTAAAAATACCATAAAGCTTTACTGGCACACAACCACTCATGTTCATTTATTTATGTATTATCTATGGCTGCTTTTCTGCTACAACAACAGAATTGAGTCATTGTAGCTGAGCTCATGTGGTCCACAAAGCCTAAAATATTTACTCTTCAGCCTTTAGAGAAAAATTTTGCTGACCCTTATAATAGAGGGAAAGTTTAAAAACGAACATCAAAAACTCTTAGGGAGACACAATTAGTTAAACCACTGGCAGATTTGAGTTGATAGCACTGGCTTTTTTTTTTTTATGTAAAGTTCAATGATTCATTAGTTGCGTATAACACCCAGTGCACCACGCAATATGTGCCCTCCTTACTACCCATCACCAGCCTATCCCATTCTCCCACCCCCTCCCCTCTGAAGCCCTCAGTTTGTTTCTCAGAGTCCATAGTCTGGCTTTTTAAACTTATCTTTGAATTTAAAATCTAAAAAGATTAGTTAATTTAAGATCTAATCCAAAATATTAAGTTCTAGATAAATTAATAATTAATATGATTCCTTTTCAAGTAAAAAACAACTTCACAACTATTTGTTTAGTGCCATGTGTGTGTCAGGCAATGGGGAGGAGCTAAAGAGGTGAAGTTCTAAATCCTGCCCTTGAAGGAATTAAGGAGATAAAAATAGAAATATGGTGTTCCCCTCCCTTGCCATCTCTTAAGTAAGACCTTGTCAAGTAGTGACTTTTTTCTTTTTCTTAGAGACTGCTGTGTTACGGAAGAGGATGTGACTTTCAGAATAATCCTGAATGAGAAGGATGAGTCCAGATGTGCCTCTGCTGAATGACTACAAACAGGACTTCTTTCTGAAGCGCTTTCCGCAGACTGTTCTTGGAGGCCCTCGATTCAAATTAGGCTATTGTGCCCCTCCTTATATATATGTGAATCAAATTATCCTTTTTCTGATGCCATGGGTTTGGGGTGGATTAGGAACACTCTTGTATCAGTTGGGCATTTTGGAAGACTATTACACAGCATCACTTTCAGGTGGACTAATGCTTTTCGCTGCATTTTTCATCCAGTTCACAAGTTTATATGCCAGAAACAAGTCGATGACAGTAGAAAGAATGCTAACCACAGATATCTTAGCAGAGGAAGATGAACATGACTTTACAAGTTGTGCTGGTACTGAGACTATTAAATTTCTAATTCCTGGCAAGAAATACGTAGCCAATACAGTTCTTCATTCTTTTCTTGCTGGGTTAATGTGTGGTCTTGGAACATGGTATCTGCTCCCGAAGAGAATATCCCTGCTATATGGCAGTACGGGAGGCGCTGTTCTACTGTTTCTCTTTGGATGGATGACATTATGTATAGGAGAATATTCATTAATTGTAAACACAGCTGCAGAGACTGCGACTTTCCAAACCCAGGATACTTACGAAATCACTCCTCTTATGAGACCTCTTTATATTTTTTTCTTTGTTTCTGTAGATCTTGCACACAGGTAATAAGCTATCAGATACTTTATAACTTGCTTTGTTTTTAAGCATACGTAGTATGAGCTCTTCTTAGTATTAAAAAAATGAATCTATGAATTGAAAGTCTTCAAGACCAAACCATTGGATGATAGGCTGTTCTGATGATTAATCTCTTAGGAGTAATCTCTGTTAAACATTCATACTAAAGCAGTAATTAAACCTTATTGAAGAGTAAAAAGAAAACCCTTTATAAGGTAAGATAAATAAGCAAAATTTCAATTTTGTGTTTCACTTTCAGTAACGAGCTATGAATCTGTAAGATAGCCTGGCTGAGACCTATGAAAAGAGATGGAACTTTCCTATGAGGGTCTAATGAAGAGTTTGAAATTTATACACATAAATATTATGTACAGATTGAATATAAGATGAATAACTTATTTCTAATTTTGTTGTAATAACTAGAAGGAATATTGATTTTTATTTGTTATAGTGGAAAAATAGAGAATAGAGTTTTTAAACTAAATTGTTTACCACACTGTTTACAAAATTGTTGGATAACCCCTTTTGCTTACCTTTTCTAAATCTGACTTATTTCTCTGTTTCTGTAGATCGCGGCTCTCTCTTTTACAGGTTCGTGTCCAGGTAGAAATGTGCAGGCTTGTTAATGAACTGAATATTCGTGTCCCCCCTCAGATTCATTTGTTAAAGCCCATCCCCCAGTGTGACGGTGTTTGGAGATGGGATCTTTAGGAGGTGATTAGGAAAATGCGGGTGGGGCCCTGATCTGATGGGATTAGTGCTCTTTTAAGAAGAGACACCAGAGAGCTTGATCTCTCTCTCTCTCCACTGTATGAGGGTACAATGAGAAGGCTGCTGTTTGCAAACCAAGAAGAGTTCTCAGCAGAACCTGACCATGCTGGCATGCTGATCTTGGACTTCCAGCCGCCAGAATAATTTCTGTGTTTGCCACCCAGTCTGTGGTATTTTATTACGGCAGCCCAAGCTGATTAAGACAGATTTTGAAACTAGAGGTGGGTTGCTCCTGTAACAGATACCTAAAATGTGAAAGTGGCTTTGAAATTGGGTAATGGGTAGAGGCTGGAAGAGTTTTGAGGTGCATGCAAGAAATATGGACTTAAAGGTATTTCTGGTGAGCTGTTAGAAATGAGAACCTGTTATTGGAAACTGGAGGAAAGATGATTCTTGTTATAAAGTGTCACAAAACTTGGCTGAACCACTTTCTAATGTTTTGTGGAAAGTAGAACTTGAGAGTGATATAATTGGATATAGAGGTGAGGAGATTTCTAAACAAGTGGTTGAAAGAACAGCTTGATTCCTCGTGACTGCTTATATGAAAAGAGAGATGAATAGAAGGAGGAACGAATAAGTAAAAATGAACCAGAACTTGAAGGTTTGGAAATTTTGGGGCCTAACCATATTGCAGAAAAATGAGAAAGCATGTTGTGAAGTGAGCAACAAGAGTGTGACTGGACCACTACTAAATAGTTTATGGGGTTGTATGACCAAAAATACTGCCAGTTTCAGGGAAAGGGGTCAGAGACAAAATGAAATGAACTAAGACTATTAGACTTCTTAGATTTGACATGTGTTTAAGAAGAGAGGAAAATTATCCCAAAAGTGATTCAGAGATTGTCAGGGCTACTTCCTTGGTTTCAACAAACTAAAAACTGGAAGCTTTGGGCTGGTACTGCCCTGCAGAGCCTTGGGGGTGAGACCCCCACCCAGAGCTGTTTGGGTGATTATTATTACCCTGGAGTCCTGGAGGGCAGAGTATGAAACCAAAGAGGATTCTTTCCCAGCCTTAGAATCTAATGGAATTTGCCTGGCTAGGTTTTGGACTTCTTTAGAGCCTGTCACCCCTTCTTTCCTGTTTCTCCCTTCTGGAATAAGTGTCCATTCTGGGGCTGTCCCACCATTTTATTTTGGAAGCACATAAATTATCTGATTTCACAGGTTCACAGCTGCAGAGGGATTTTTGCCTCATGATGAGGTGTACCTCGAATCTCACCTATCGCTGATTTAGATGGTCGTTAGATAAACTTTGGACTTTAGATTTGATGCTGGAATTTGTTAAGACTGTTGGGATGGGCTGCATGTATTTTGCATGTAAGAAGAACATGAATTTGGGAGACTGGGGTGGAATGTTAAGGAATAAATATATGTGTCCCCTCAAAATTCATATGTTGAAGCCCTAACCCCCATGTGCTGGTATTTGGAGATGGGGGTCTTTGAGAGGTGGGTGGGTCATCAACGTAGTCCTATTCTAATGGGATTGGTGCCCTTATAAGAAGAGAGACCAGAGAGCTTGATCTCTCTCTTTCTCACCGTATGAGGTTGCAGTGAGAGAAGTTGGCTGTCTGCTAAGCCAGGAAGAGCATTCTCACCAGAACCCAACCGTGGTGGCACTCTGATCTTCCTGCCTCTAGGCTTATGAGAAATAAATTTCTGTTGTTTAAGCCACTTGCTCTGTGGTATGTTGTTATGGCAGCCTAAAATAAGACAAGACATTTAAAAATATTTAGCCAGTTTTTGTACTGAAACTGACCTATTCTTAGGGGGCCATTTGCTATTCCTTAAATCTTAATCTGTTCTAATTGTGCTACATTTATGGACCAGAGGACACTATAATATCGTTGTTGTTCTTCACCTAATCAAATATGTAAGGGGAGAATTCGTTTATGGGAAATTCATTTATAATGGGTTTGTTAGTACCACTACCAATTACTAGCCGTAAAGTATACCACAGTTAAATACTTGGCTTTGAAAAGTCAGCAGTAAATTTGAATTTCTATGTATACATATATACCTTCACCCCCTTCAGAAAGAGTTAAGTTTATATGATTATTTTCAGAATTTATATTCTTGAGTTACTATCTCACTGTGCTATTTTTGAAATCAGAAATATACTTGCTATAATACATCTTTGCATTTAAAATGATACCCTAGGTTCTTTTATTTAAAAAAAAAAACTATTAATTTATAGTTTGGTTACCTTGACTTTCTGCATTATTAATTTCTAAATGAAAGAGCATAAATGTTTTTTACTGCATTCTAGTTGGATTTAATATACAGTTTTAATGTTTACAGTTTGATCATTACAAAGAGGTTTTTTTTTTTTTTTCAACTAAAAGGAGAAGACAAAATCAGGCCCAAATCAATTTTTATAGAAAAAGTTGACATGTTTGTGCAGAACAATTACCTCCCACTTATGATAAACTGTATGTTGGCTAATTGAATTTAAATTTTAAAAAAAGAAATTTGGTCAACAAAATAAGAATCAAGATGATCTTTATATAGTAGGTATAATACTGTAAATAATGTATGAAATGTGTGCACTGTTCAAGTTTGGACAGTTGTCATATATATCAAATTGTGTCTTAATTTCAGAGAATGTAAAAGTCGAAGAGACAAGCCTCACAGTATAATAATATTTTCTCTTTCCCCATTCTTTATTTTACCCAGCACACTTGTGTATTAACAATTTTAAATGACTTTTTCTGTGCATTTTTATTAAAGATAAGTGTTAAACCTGTAGTGCTTAGTTCATAGACTCTCAGGAATTGTTTCAATGAATGATGCATATTTATATCATCTTAGCCACCATAAACATCTTTTTTCTGGGCATGTGGATCTTAGTATACAGAATTTGAAATGTTTTTATGGTTGTTAGATTCAAACAAAGTTTTTTTCTTGAGGGTTTAGATATTTTGCCCTAGAAAAATCACGTTACATTATCAGAAATAGAATTTAAACATATTTTCCATATAAAAGACTTAACCACAACAATCATATTATTTGAGTCTGAGTCATACAGGAAAGTGATCACAATGTTTGGCTGCTTAAATTGCATATGCTTGTATTTGTGTCTGATATTCTTGTATATAATAGATTCTCTGTGTCATTGCTTAAGAACAAAGAGATATGGGGAGATTAAATGGAATTTGGGTAAAATATTTCCTGACTATACATTATTTTTACACAAATTATACTATCCTTGAATATATTAGAGAAATGTTGTCTTTAACAAGAAAAATAACTACAGAGCTACGTGTTTTCCTTGACCTTCCTGCAGTTTCTGATGTGTGGTTTGATTTTCCTTTTTGGTACTTGAGTATTTTCTTCCCAGAATGAAATGTAGTTTAAAACTACATTACAAAAAGTATTGTCCTCAAATTTAGCATCACATTGTTAATCTTGAGTTCATTAATTCTCTGCTTATAAAAATTTGAAGGACATACATTATGAGACAAGAGTGCATTAGCTGACATAGTCCTGATATCTGTGTGAGCAAACACGTCATTATTATATCCATAGTTGCTATACATTTGCTTCTGGGCTGTTAACATACACTTAAGTGGGTAATTATTACAGAAGGTGCCTTCTCCTTGACTTTGATTCCTAGCAGCTCAGGTATTCAAGTATAATTATGCCGTAAGTTTTGAGATTTAGTTTTCTCTTGCAAGTTTTCTTTGGAACATAAGTATTAGGACATTATTGGTTTCCAGACAGTGTTTGGTCAGCTTTATTCCAAAAAAATTAGTAATATAGTGCTTATTCTTCTATGCTTGAAGTTTTTATTAAATTATTTAAAACCATATACTAGTATATTTAACTGGTAAGTGCTATACCAAGAACCAATTTCTCCACTTTATAGAAGCCATCTCTGATTTATGAGATTGTATTTTACAAGTTTGCATTTTCAAATCCATACCACTATTTATATAAAATAAAAACAATATTATAAATGCTAGTTAAGTTCCCAGGCTAACCCACAGAGACACATTCATAACCAAATGTTTCTGACTTCTGATATTAATTATACTGACTTCAAATTCTGGGACCTGGGGTTAAGACAGTGTGGGGGGAGTGGGGGAATGAAGGAGGAGAACAAGAAGAGCTCTCTTTGCTAGCTACTAATAGTAAGAACATCAATAAGGCTTTGGTTTTCCCAGTTACTTACAGTCTTAAATTAGAAAATTTTAAACTCTCAAGAATCATTAGTAGAATTTCAGCCAAGTAGTTTAGACAATTCAGGGTGAAATATTTTTACTCTGGGCTCAGTTCAGTTTTATAAGTCCCTAAATTCAATTTTTTTTCAGTCAACTACTTTTAATTACTCTTCCTTCTTTTCACATTTGAATCCACATATTTTCTAAGTGCTAATCTCATACACAGTTGAGTAGGGGTAGTTGCTGATAAGGGGGAAGGGCAATAGTCACAATTTATAAATGTTGATCTTTTGCAGTTTGGGACTAGGATCTTTTTGTAAGTGTTCTTTGTTTCGGGGAGTGGGTTTTGTTTTTCCTGGGAAGATCCTCTTCTGTATATTATTTGGTATGATTTAAATGTTTCCTTTTTCTTATAGGTTTACGGTAAATATACCAGCTCTAGAACAAATGAATCAGATTTTACACATCTTGTTTATATTTTTACCCTTTCTGTGGGCACTCGGAACTCTGCCCCCACCTGATGCTCTTTTCTTATGGGCAATGGAGCAGGTTTTAGAGTTTGGCCTTGGAGGCTCATCTATGTCAACACACCTACGGTAATTATTTTAAATGTTAAAGTTCTGCTTAACTTGTTCTTAAAGTGCAGTTTTTCTTTTTGAGCAAATCTTTCTTTTTCTCTGCAGGTTATTAATAATGTTCATCATCTCTGCTGGAACAGCTGTAACATCGTATTTCATTCCCAGCACTGTTGGTGTGGTTCTTTTCATGACTGGACTTGGGTTCTTACTGAGTCTTAACCTAAGTGACATGGGTCTTGTCTTCAAACGCAGTGTGACTAGACACAGAGTTGGAACCAAATCTAAGGCTTTACCCAGTCGTTCAGAGAAACCGTTTACTTGGAAGGAATACCTTTTCTACATCATCGTATTAGTCTTGGCTCTCATAGAAACTAGTTTGCTGCATCATTTTGCTGGTTTCTCACAGATTTCCAAAAACAGTCCTCAGGCTATTGTTGGCTATGTTTTAGTGATATTGCTTATAATACTGTGGATACTTAGAGAAATTCAAAGCGTCTGTATCTTTGGAATTTTTCGAAACCCTTTCTATCCAAAGGATGTGCAGACTGTGACTTTATTCTTAGAGAAGCAAACAAGACTTGTGAAGATTGGTGTTGTCAGACGGATTTTGCTAAATCTAGGTAGGAAGATAAAATCTACTAACTTTGTGTTATATCTAGGAAGTATACAAAAATGTGGAATTCCCATGTTTCTGCAATATACAGCATACAGGCATTTATTCTTTTCTGTTTTGGTTTGTTTATTAGTTTTTTCAGTTAACTGCTTAAATGTGCTCATAAAAATCATATTAGCCAAAATAATATATGGTAGAAGAGGTTACTTTGCCTTAATTAAATTTGTCTCTTTTTTGTTTGTCGTAGTGTCACCCTTTGCTATGATAGCATTTCTTTCATTGGACAGTTCCTTACAAGGACTCCACTCTCTGTCTGTCTCCATTGGATTCACGAGAGCGTTTAGAATGGTAATCCTAATAAGCACTTAATAATAATATTTTTGTATTGCTGAGTTTAATTGCAGTTTTGTTTATTCTAACAGTTTACTTAAATTTATCAAATTCTCCCTGATAAAGTGGATAATTTGTGTACTGCAGGTATGGCAGAATACAGAAAATGCTTTATTGGAGACAGTCATTGTATCAGTAGTACACTTGTTGGTCTCCAGTACAGATGTGTGGTGGAACAGAAGCCTGGATACAGGAATCAGACTCTTACTGGTAAGCATATGTTTTATTAGCTTTATTGAGATGTATTTCATATACACAGGTCAATAGTACACAGAAATTTACAGCCATCACCACAGTCTAATTTTAGACCATTTTCAACATCCCAAAAAGAAACCTCATGCACATTAATGGCCTTCCCTATTTCCACTCTCCATCCCACCCACCCCCCACTCTAGCCCCAGTACCCATTAATATACTTTCTGTTTCTCTGGTTGATATACTTACCAGATGATGGATTTTTAGGTTGTTTTCACTTTTTGACTATTATGAATAATGCTGCTATGAACATTTGTGTACATGTTTTTGAACATTTGTTTTTTGGACATATGTTTTCATTTCTTTTAACTCTATCTACCTAGGACTGGAATTTCAGTTCATAGTGAGTCTATGTTTAACACTTCAAGGTACTGCCAAACATTTTTCCAAAGTGGTTGTACCATTTTATATTCCCACCAACAATGTCTGAGGATTTCTCTACATCCATACCAGTACTTGTTATTTTCTGACTTTTTCATTATACTCATTCTCGTGGGCGTGAACTGCTATCTCATTGTAATTTTGCTTTTCATTCCTTGAATGCTAATTACGCATCTTTTCATAACTTTATTGGCCATTTGTGTGGGTTTTTTTTTTTTGGAGAAATGTCTATTCAGATCCTTTGTCCATTTTACGTAGCTTGCCCTTTTATTGTTGAGTTTAAGAGTTCTTTATATATTCTGGATACAAGTTCCTTGACATATATACGATAAAAATTTTCTCCCATTCTGTAGGCTATCTTTCTCCTTGAAAATATCCTTTGAAGCAAAAAAAGTTTTTAATTTTGCTGAAGTTCAGTTTATCTCTTTTTTTCTTTCGTCGCTTGAATTGTTGGGGTCATGTCTAATAAACACTGCCTATTCCCAAATCATAAAGATTCCCTGTGTTTTCTAAGAGTTTTACAGTTAAAACTGTAACTCCTACATTTGGGTCTATGGTCTACTTTGAGTTTATTTTTATATATGATATGAGGTAGGGTTCCAAATCCATTCTTTAATATGTGGTTGGTTATACAGTTGTCTCAACACCATTTATTGAAAGAACTACCCTTCCCGCAATGACTTTTCTTGGGACCCTGGTCAAAAATCAAATGACAAATGTGAGAGTTTATTTCTGGGCTCTCAGTTCTTTTCCATTTATCTATGTCTATCCTTATGCCAGTACTATCCTATCTTTATTACTATACTCTGTAGAGGTTCTGAAATAGGGAAGTGTGAGTCTTCCAACTTTGTTCTTTTTTAAGATTGTTTTGATTCTTCAGTGCCCCTGCATTACGATGTAATATTAGTTTCAGCTTTTAAGTTTTTGCAAGAAGGCATCTGAAACTTTGATAGAGATTACCTCAAATATGTAGATCAGTTTGGGGAGTATTGCCATCTTAAAAATATTAATTATTCCCATTCATCAATATGACATGTCTTTATATATTTTTAAGATCTTTAGTTCAACAATATTTTGTAGTTTTCAGTGTTACATGTCTTATGGTTTTATTAAATTTTTCCTAAGTATATTATTCTTTTTGATGATATTATAAATGGAATTATTTTCTTAATTCCTTTTTTTGGCTTGTTTATTGCTAGAGTATAGATACAATTGATTTTTTAAAATATTGATCTTGTGTCCTAGAACCTCACTTCTATTAGTTCTGGTAGACTTTTAGTGGATTTTTAAAGACATTCTGTGTATAAGATCACATCATCTGCAAATTAGAGCTGTAGAGATATTTTTACTTTTTCCTTTTCAAGCTAAATGTCTTTCCTCTCTTTTTATTACCTACTTGCCCTGGCCAGAACCTCCAGTATAATGTTGAATAGAAGAGCAGACATCTTACAAGGAAAGCAGTCAGTCTTTCTCCATTAAGTTGATGTCAGTCTTTTGCCATTAGATAGGACATCAGCTATTGTAGATGTTCTTTTTAAGAAACTTTTTTTTAGGGTTTTTTATTTGTCAGAGAGAGAGAGAGAGCACAAGCAGGGGAAGCAGCAGGCAAAGGGAGAAGCAAGTTTCCCACTGAGCAAGGAGCCTAGTGCAGGACTCAGTCCCAGGACTCTGGGATCATGAACTGAGCCGAAGGCGGAGGCTTAGCTGACTAAGCCACCCAGGCGTCCCTATTGTAGATGTTCTTCATCAGGTGGAAGAAGTTCCCTTCTATTTCCGGTTAGTCTTTTTTATCATGAAGGGTGTTGGATTTTGTCTATTTTCTGTGTCTGCTGAAATGGTCATGTGGTTTTTCCTTTAATCTGTTAACATGGTGTTATACGTTGATTTCTGGTTGTTAATCCGACTTTGCATTTTAGGAATAAATCCCATCTGGTCATGATCTATAACCCTACTTATATGTTGCAGGATTTGGTTGGCTAGTGTTTTTGTGTGGTTGGTATTTGTATATATCTGTATCTTTCTTTTCTTGTCGTGTGTTTGGTTTAGATATCAAAATAGCACTGACCTCATAGAATGAGTTAGGAATTTCATACTAATTATTCTTAAATGTTTGATCATATTTGGTATGTATCTTAAATATTTTGTAGTATGTAGTATTTTGTAGTATGGAAGCCATCTGAGCCTCAGCTTTTCTCTGTGAGTAACTTTTAAATTACAAATTCAATTTCTGTACTTCTTACAGGTCTGTTCAGTTTTTTATTTCTTCTTGAGTTGTTTTATGTTTTTTAAGGAACTTGTTGGTTTCATCTAAGTGATCAAATTTATCAGCATACAATTCATAGTATTCTCTTATAATCCTTCCAAATTTTTTCTGTAAGATTGGTGGTAAAGTTATCTCTTTCATTCCTGATTTTAGTAATTTGAGTCTTCTCTGTTTTATTCTTTGTCAGTGCAGCTAAAGGTTTGTCCATTTTATCGATCATAAAAAAAAACAGCTTTTGGTTTCATTGATTTTCTCTATTGTTTTTATATTCTTTATTTTATTAATCTTTATCATTTCCTTCCTTCTGCTTACTTGAGATTCAGTTTGTGCTTTGTTTTCTAGTTTCTTAAGGTAGAAAATTAGGTTATCGATTTAAGATATTTCTTCTACATAGGCATTTAAAGCTAGCTATAAATTGCCCTCTGAGCACTGTTTTAGCTGAATCACAAGTTTCGATATGTTGTGTTTTTGTTTCATTCATCTCAAATGTTTTCTCGTTTTTTTGTGTGATGTCTTCTTTAACTCATTGGTTATTTATCTTAATTTTTTTTAAAGATTTTATTTTTAAGTTATCTCTACACCTAACATGGGGCTCAAACTTACAACCCCAAGATCAAGAGTTGCATACTCTACCAACTGAGCCAGCCAGGCACCCCAGCAATGTGTCTTTTAATTTCAAGATTCCTTTATTATTTTTTATTTCTATTGTTGATTTAATTCTGTTTTGGTTAAAGAACATACTTTGCATGATTCGTATGAACATACTTACATGATTTCAATTTATTAAGGCTTCTCTTATGACTTCTGTTTCTTAATCTATAAAACACTCTCTAAAATAAGGATGAATTAAGGATAGTTACTTAACTATTTACTACTTCTGGTTCTCCTGACCTAACAAGCATGTAATGCAAAAGTTAGTCAACCTTAAGATATCCTAGCACTCTGTTAGTTCTCGTTGGTATCACTTTTTTCCTAAGGGAGCCCAAACTTTTAAAAATGTAGGCTCATTTATTACTTGGTGGGTTGGGGAAAATTATAACAAGGAATCTCATATAAGAGCTATTTCCTCAAAAATATTGCAGCAATAATAAAATTATAGTTTTCCTTATAGGATCTTAAAAATTCATGAAGTCTTTAAGAATAAAAGAAATCATTTTTACATCTCTGCAGGTTGGTATCATGCGTGATCGTCTGATTCAGTTCATCTCTAAACTGCAGTTTGCTGTGACTGTACTTTTGGCATCGTGGACTGAGAAAAAACGTCGGAAGTCAACCACCACTTTATGTATACTCAACATTGTCTTCTCTCCATTCGTGTTGGTCTTCATCGTTTTCTCTGCACTCCTCTCCTCTCCCTTACTCCCCCTCTTCACCCTTCCTTTGTTCTTGGTGGGCTTTCCCCGACCTGTTCAGATTTGGCCAGGAGCAGTGGGCACCGCGGCCTGCGTGTGTGCAGACACAGTGTACTACCACCAGATGGTCCCAAGTCTGACCACTGCACTGCAGGCCGCAATGGCCACTGGAAGTTTAGGTAAGTAAACGGGTTGTGCTTTAAAAATCCTCACTAATATATTTAAAATACAAAAAAAAATGAACATAGAGAAAAAGTCTTGATCCAGCCATTATATAGATTCTAATACTTTGAGGTATGGCAGAAGGACTAACTAGGAAATAGAAGTACATCTCTTGCTCCTTATTTGAGCAAAGCCATAAAATAAAAACAGTAAGAGGCAGTTTCATTAAGGTGATTTGACATTTTTTAAAAAAGATTTTCTTGAATAAAATCAGGTTATAGGGGCGCCTGGGTGGCTCAGCTGTTAAGCATCTGCCTTTGGCTCAGGTCATGGGATTGAGCCCCGCATCGGGCTCCCTGCTCAGTGGGAAGTCTGGTACTCCCTCTCACCCTCCCCCTGCTTGTGTTCCCTCTCTCGCTGTCTCTCTCTGTCAAATAAATAAATAAAAATTTTTTAAAAAATCAGGTTATAGTCCCACCACTGAACCATGAAAACACCTTATCTCCCAAAATTTGCATGAGTTTATAGTGAGTTCACATCAAATAGATGCAATGGCTTAGATCCATAAATAGTAAAAAAAAAAACTAGCTTTACATAATATCAGATTGAAGGGCTTAAGGGAGTTTGTTCGTATCTAATTAGTTACGGTATAGCAACGTAAGCACTCTGGCAGGGTTACAGGGCAAGATAACAAAAGCTGTGGTGAATGATCAGTATCCTCCCAAAATGAAGTACTATACAAGTATCAACAAGAAAATATTTTTTTTTATAAGGATGAACTAATTTTATAAGTTAATGCTTTCATTGTGTGCTAACTACAAACTCAGCTATATTGTACTTCTCGAGGTTGGTTTTAGATAATGCGAAAGCTGATGACAGTAGCGTGTTGTCTCCTACCATATGCCTTAGCCCTTGAAACTTGTTTTAGAAATATCCAGTAACATCTTGGCAAACTGATTGCAGGCAGAATAAAAATTTCAAATTAGAATTTTAATGAAATGCTTTCTTGGATTGAACTTTTCTAATTATCTATTTGTTATCTAAAATATGTGAAGTCATTTAGGAAAAACTGTAGTATAAATTTTTTAATGAATAATCATTTTCTTTCTCATAGAAAATATTCTACACTTTTAATCTTTTCATCCAGTTCTAATTAATGTTTATTATATAATAGTATGCCACTTATAAAAATACCTGTGAGGTTTGTCTCACATGTAAAGTAATAAATTCCTGAGGTAGAAATTATACTTTATTATCAAATCAATGAGTGTATACACTCAGCGAAGAAGTGTGTCATAAAGTATCCCTGCGGGGGGGGGGGGACAATGAGATAACATTTCACACACGTCTGGTTGGCAGAAATGTAAAAGTCTGACATTACCAAGTATTGGCTAGGGTATGAGGAACAGGAACTTTCACACCCTGCTGGAAGGGAATATAAATTTGTATAACCACCTTGAAGAGTAAATAGTCTGTTGTAAAGGTGTATGGATCCCATGGCTTAGGGATTCAGTTTTAGATTCTATAATTCTAATTAGATTCTGATTCTAGGGAAACTTCTGCACATGTGTCTTGGGGTTCCCCAGGCCCATATCCAGGTTTGATGAATCACTAAGAGGACTCGCAGAGCTCAATATATATTTGTACTCATGGCTAAGATTTATTATAGTGAAAGGAGGCAGAACAAAATCAATGAAGAGAAAAGTTACATGGGATAAAATATGGTGCAAGCTTCCAGATGTCCTGTCCCGATGGAATCACACAGAACATGCTTAATTCCCCAGCCACACGTTGTCACAACCTGTGTGATATGGTGACTACCAGGGAAGCTTATTTGAGACTCAGCGCCGAGGGCTTTTACTGGGGCATGGTCATGTAAGCATCATCTGCCTAGTGTGTACCAAGATTCCAGACTCCCAGAAGGAGAGCAGGTGTTCAGTATAAACTGTATTGTTTGTACAAACTGTTTAGACACAGTGAGATTTTTATCAGGGAGGATGGTGAGAATTCTCCCAAAACACAAGTTCCCAGATGCCAGCCATCAACCAACTTTGCAAGCAGGACTTTTAAAGGGTAGCAGTGAGTTCAGCTATGTTAACTCTTTACTGTACAGCACGTTGTATAAGCAGACTTACACGAAGGCACTGCAGTATTATTTGTAATAGAGAAAAATTGGAAATAAATGGAATGTGTTTGTTAATGGGAAATGAATATTCAAATTTAGCTATATTCATATAGTGAATTCTGTAGGTATGAGTGACTTGAGCTATTTGCAGTCAACATGGGTAGATCTCAGAGACATGACGTTGAGAGAAAACTAATTTTTTTGAAGTTTTTGTACAGTGTGGTAGTGGCATTTTAAGTAAATTTTTAGCACCACAAAACATTTTTATATGCATGTTTATTTTTAAAAAATGTCCAAAATGCTTTAAATAAATAATTAATGTGAGGTTGGCTTTTATACATTTTTTACATTTAATACGTTTATACTTTTAATACTTTTCCTACTGTATTTAGGATTTTATATAGTAGGTTCTAATTTGTTGTTTCTCTGGAACGTATATGCTTGAATTTTTATGTAGTATTACTTATAGATTTTCTCTTTTAACTGTTACTGTTCCTGTAAAGAGCTTAATTTAATGCCCCCTGATATGCAATGAATAATTGTTTCTATTCTTGACATAAAGAGAGAATAAAAGGAGCTATGAATCAGTTCCAAGTGTCTTATCAATTTTGAAGATTCACATGGCAAAATAAAACAGGTTGAATATTACTTACTTTTTTTTTTTCTAATTTGTTTTAGGTCTCCTCTTACCTGGGTCTCATTACTTGGGCCGTTTTCAGGATCGTTTAATATGGATAATGATTCTAGAATGTGGTTATACTTACTGCTGTATTAACATTAAGGTCAATGTACATTTGAAACCTCTCTAGTATTTTTATAGCACATGTGTAAAATTTTACCTGTTACAGACACATCATACACTTAATAGCTCAACTTAAGAGTATCAGTTAATTACCTGTGAAAATACGTAGGGATTTTTAAAGTGTATTTCAGTATGCACATATTGATAGGTAGACTAGTGTTGATTGTATGGTAGAGTGTAGTAACAAATATACCTGTCCTCTTTTTGTCCAGGCCTGTTCTTTATATCCTTATCTAGTTGAGCATCTCAAAAGTGTGACTCAGTAATATTCTTTCACTCCTATATCACATAAGCATTCTCGGCTTAATAAAAAACCTCTCCTGCTACACTGTCTTTCTCCTCTTTTTAAAGCAAAATGCCTTAATAGAATTGCTTATAATAAATCTCAAATTTCATTTTTCCCATTCTCTCTTCAACTTACTCTAGGTTTTTGACCCTGTTACCTATTACTGTACCAAAACTGCTCTTGTCAGGGTCTCTAATGGCTATCACATTGACAAATCCAATGATCAGTTCTCAGACATGCTCTTATTTGACCTGTCTGCAGCATTTGACACAGTGTCTTCTTTCTGCTTGCTTCATGGGTCAGTCTTTGTCAGTCTCCTTTGATGGTTCCTTCTCTTTTCCTTGACCTCTTTTTTTCTTTAAGATTTTATTTATTAGAGAGAGCACGTGTGGGGAGGGCAGAGGGAGAGGGAGAGGCAGACTCCCAGCTGAGCAGGGAGCTGGAATCAGGGCTTGATCCCGGGACCCTGAGATCATGACCTGAGCCCAAGGCACACATTTAACCCACTGAGCCACCAAGGTGTCCTTCTTTTCCTTGACCTCTTAACATCAGACTGCCCCAGAGCCTAGCAGTCCTTGGTAACAACGCCATCCTTCTGGTTGCTCAGCCCCAAAACATTTGGGCTTTAGTCCAGTGATGTTTCACTCCTGTTTACCACCATACCCCACATGCAATCCAACAAGAAATCCTGTTGGCTTTGTCTTTAAGCCATATCCTATATCCCACCACTTCACACCACCCTACTGTTAAGTAAGCTTTCTGTCGTTCCCGGGTAATTGCAGTAGCCTCCTGATTGTCTCCCTGCTTCTCTCTGCCTGTGCCTCCCGATAGTCTGTTTCAGCTAGAGTAATCTTCAGTGTCTAACTCATTTCATGTCACTTCTCTACTCAAAACCCTACGGTGGATCTCTTTTTTTATTCAGAATAAAAGCCGAGGGGGCGCCTTGGTAGCGCAGTCGTTAAGCGGCTGCCTTCGGCTCAGGGCGTGATCCCGGCGTTCTGGTATCGAGTCCCACATCGGGCTCCTCCGCTGGGAGCCTGCTTCTTCCTCTCCCACTCCCCGTGCTTGTGTTCCCTCTCTTGCTGGCTGTCTCTCTGTCAAATAAATAAATAAAATCTTAAAAAAAAATAAAATAAAAGCCGAGGTGCTAAGTGGTCAGGCTCTCTGTTTCCTCTTAGCCTCATCCACTACTTGAATTTCTCACTCTACTCCAGCCTACTGGCTATTTCTCTACCTGGAACGCTCTTCCTTCACATAACTACAGGCTAACTCCCTTACCACCTTCAAGTCTTTGCTCAAATGTCCCTTCTCAGGCTATCCTATTTAAAATTGTATTCCCACATGCATCTTGGCACTCCCAGTCCTCCTTGGCTTGCTTTACTTTCTTTTTCTAGCACGTATACCTTCTAACAAACTATATAATTTACTTATTTTCATTGTTGATTGTCTGTGTCCCTTTACTCTCTAATGTAATTGTCACAACGGCAGGGATCTCTTTTTGAAGGGATATATCCTAAGCCCCTGAAACAGTGTCTGGCACATAATAGGCCCTTCATGAATAGTGGTGAATGAATAGTGGTGAATGAATAGTGGTGAATGAATAGTGGTGAATGAACGAATGTTTTGTATTAGCACAGATGGAATAAAATTGCTGGTGACTAAAAAGCTTTTTCTTTAGCCCAGTGGTTCTCAAAATTCGGTTCCCCAGATTAGTAATATTAACATCTGGAGCTTATTAGAAATGGACAGTCTTGGGCACCACCTCAGACCTACTGAATCAGAAACTAGAGGAGGGCCAAGCAACCTGTGTCTTAACTGCCCTCCAGTGATTCTGACTCACCCAAAGTTTGAGAACCTAGTCTAACCTGTATAAGTAAGAGACGGCAAAATCTCATGTAAAATATTGAGAGCATTATAAAAAAAAAATGTTTAAAAAATATTGAGGGCATCTTCATTGCTTCATTTAGGCTCTGTTTTTAAAATGGTATGTTTTATAATGCCTAATAATGTGAATCCTTTATTGATCTTTTATGCTCTATTATATACGTAGATATACTTTTCGATGGCAGTCTTTTTTTCTTTTCATTTTTTTGGACACAAGGTGGCTTAGCAATACTTACTATCTTACCAAAATTTATATGTTATATGCTTTAAAGTTTACAAAGCACTTTTTTAAAAAATTATTTATTTTTAGAGAGAGATTATTGGGGGGGAGGAGCAAAGGGAGAGATAGAGAGAGAATGTTAAGCAGGCTCCACGCTCAATGCAGAGCTGGACCTGGGGCTTGATCTCACAACCCTGAGATCCTGGCCTGAGCCAAACTCAAGAGTCCAGCACTTAACTGACTGAGCCACCCAGGCACCCCAACAAAGCACTTTTATTATTTAAATCTTCACAACCCTATGTGTAAGGATTAGTTTTCTTTGAAAGAGAAGAGGAATCTCAGGATAAGTGATCTACTCAAGATTGTGTGCAAACACCTGGTAAAGCCATATTTAAAAATGGCTTCTGATGTTCACTTTCCATGTTCTTTCTCTGGATCCTAATACAACCTGACAGCATTGATTTTTGTTAAAGGCACTGATAATTTTGTAAAAATGTATACGTAGACAATGATAGCAATAATAATAGTAGTGACCTAGTGCATCCTCTTCAAGTAATTCCGTATAGAGAAATAATGTGTTTAAAATTCACAGAAAAACACATTCAGGGGTGCCTAGGTGATGCAGTTGGTTGGGCATCAGACTCTTGGTTTTGGCTCAGGTCATGATCTTGGGGTCGTGGGATTGAGCCCCACATTGGGCTCCACACTGGACACAGAGTCTACTTGGGACTCTCTCCCTCTCTGACCCCTCCCCCCCAAATAAATGGATAAATCTTTAAAAAATAAATAAGTAAAAAATAAAAACACATAATATTCATTCTATTGACATATATTTGTTGCATACTAGTACTGTGTCAAGTGCTGGTTTAGGCACTGCAGGTAGAGTAGTAACCAAAAGAAAGCTGCTTTATGGAGTTGACATTATAGTTGGAGAAGACAGTAATCAAATACATAAATCTGGATGATGATGATGTTATTAAAATTAAAAAACTAGGACAGGAAAATGATTGAATAAATTATGGCATATCATACAGTAGAATAATGCTGCCATATAAAGTAGGATACAAAACTGTATATGCTGTATACTTCCAATTTTGCCTTTTGCCCTCCAAAAAAATTTTATATTTAAAAAAGTTTTTTGGAGTACCTGGGTGGCTCAGTTCGTTAAGCATCTTCCTTCAGCTTGGGTCATGATCTCAGGGTCCTGGGATTGGTCCCTGCATCGGTTTCCCTGCTCAGCAGGGAGCCTGCTTCTCCCTCTCCCTCTGCCACTCCCCCTGCTTGTGCTCTCTCACTCTATCTCTCTCTGTCAAATAAATAAATAAAATCTTTAAAAAAAAAAAAACTTTTTTGTAAGTATGATTAAACCTTGACCATACATACAGTCTTTCAAAATTATGGTCATAGTCAATTTAATTGCTCTGCCAATTTCTAGTGGCATTTCTATAATTTCTTTTAAAATGGTAACATAATTTTTCATTTCTGTATGCAGCATCAAATATGTTAAAGTGCCAATAAGTTTGAGTAAAGGTGTAGCTCTTGAGTTAAGAATTTTTTTTTTTTGCATTTTCCATGTTTTCATTATGAGAATCCAATCCATGGCATATACAAAAATAGTTGCTTTTCTCTGTGTAATAAGTGATCATAAACTCAAGTCCTTTTTATTTCTTCTTTAGGGGTTAGAATTGCAAGAGACATCCTGTCATACTGCTGAAGCTCAAAGAGTTGATGAAGTTTTTCAGAGTGCCTTTGAACAAGAATATTCGAGAATATGTTCTATTAATGAACACTTTGGAAATGTCTTGACACCCTGTACTGTTTTACCAGTAAAACTCTATTCTGATGCCAGGAATGTTCTATCTGGCATAATTGATTCTCATGATAATTTAAAAGAATTTAAAGGTGACCTTATTAAAGTACTTGTGTGGATACTTGTTCAATACTGTTCCAGAAGACCCAACGTTCAGGACGTTCACAGAACTGAAAATAAAGGGAAAGCATCTCTAATAATTCTGCCTGCTTTGAATGCTTCACCACAAAGCCAATCCCCAGAAGACACAGATAGTTTAAATTCAGAAATTTTGGATGACTGGTCTGATGATAATGTTTTTGGTGATGAGCCAACTATCCAAAAAGGAAAAGAAGAAAAAGATCAATTAAAAGTTGTATCAGGTATAAATTTGCCTATTCCAGGATCAGTAGAATCACAGGGGCTTGGTGATCATTCTATAGGCACAGTTCCTGATAACAGTCTTTACAAGTCAGTTATATTGGGTTACCCTGTTGTTGATAAAGGAAAACAAAAAGATGTGACATATATCCCTCTCGTGGAATTCAGTTGTTCTCATTCTCACTTGTTAAGCTTACCTGAAGAGTGGACATCTAACTGTTTGCCTAATTCCAAAATGAGGGAGATGAGCTCATTATTTCCGGAAGAGTGGTACCAGTTTGTTTTAAGGCAGTTGGAATGTTTTCATACAGAAGAAAATGCCTCAAATGTACTGGAAGAAATTGCAAAGGACAGAGTTTTAAAAGACTTTTATGTTCATGCAGTAATGACTTGTTATTTTAGTTTATTTGGAGTAGACAATATGGTTCCCAGTCCTGGTCATATATTGAGAGTTTACAGTGGTGTTTTGCCTTGGTCTTTTGCCTTGGATTGGCTCACAGAAAAGCCAGAACTGTTCCAACTAGCACTGAAAGCTTTCAGGTAATTCATTTTGATTATACATAAACTGTAACCGGCAGAAAAATACTGATTTTTTTTAACCTAGGAGGAGATACTTCTTCATTTCTAACTATAAAAAATAATCACTTTCCTAAAAATGAAAAAAAAAAGCTTAGTATGTAGTGATATCAGGAGTACATTTTAATTTCTACTTTTTATTTGTTTATGTGGAGAACCTATTTTTCATATGGCTTATTGGGTTTCTTCACTTTCACTTCACTCCATCATTTCTCCCTGAACTTTTTATCTGAAATATGTATGATTTTAGAACAATGTCTTAAAAATATTGAACAAAATTACCTATAAAATTGATTTTATAAATTTTATTAAAAATTCTAAAATTCTTTGTTTCTCCATTTTTAAGGTATACTCTGAAACTAATGATTGATAAAGCAAGTTTAGGTCCAATAGAAGACTTTAAAGAGCTGACTAACTGCCTTGAAGAATATGAAACTGACTGGTATATTGGTTTGGTGTCCGATGAAAAGTGGAAGGAAGCAATTTTACAAGAAAAACCATACTTGTTTTCTCTGGGATATGACCCTAATATGGTAAGGTTAAAAATGTGTTTTTAAACATTTTCATATATTGACCTTAAAGAACTAAAGTATTTGAACTAAGTGAAAGAGACACAACATTCTGGGTATGGATGTGTTAATCATATCATTAAGGCATTTGTAATAATGACTTTATGGCCAACATAGTACAATCCTAGAATGACTCATTATTTACTTTTGCAAACCTAATATGAGCTAATTAAAAATGTGTAGCCGTTGTGCAATAACCTCTAAGATAACCAAGTAAACTTAATTTGCTATTACATAGTTGACTAAATGGCTTATATTCCTATGCCAAATTTGAGTCATGAATTACCACTTTGGATTTGACTCCTAGATGAAAAATTAATATATAAGTGGCAAAGGATTCATTTTTTCTGACATCAGTGTTTTATCTGAAGCAAATCTGACCTGTGAAAATTCAGAGACTCCAAATAGGGAATAACTTTTTTAAAAAAGAAATTAGTGGCTGTTCTCATTACACTTAAACTGTCATCAGGTGTGCACAATGTGATTCAATGTTACACACTCATTGTAGGTTTCATATCTGGCATTGCATCTTGAGGAGCTCCATAGATGTGCTCCCCATCAAAAATAATGAAAGTTGTTTTTAAAAAACAACCATTTAAAAATTTGGAAATGGTCCTAAGGGCAAATGCAAATGAAGAAACATTTATTCAAAACTTTCAACTAAAGCCCCATAAGAATAGTGAGAGACTGCAGTATTTGAACCAAGACCCATTCCTTCCCAACTCAGCAAGACAGAAACTCCTCAGACTGATATAAACAAGAAGGGTTCCCTCTCACTTCAGCTCCTAGTTGGAAGACTGTTTTCCTGGGAGAGTCAGGGCTTCAGCATTTTTATCTTACCTCCCGCTACCTGTTGGGAGGCTAGGTTCTGGGCATGTGTAGTTAAGAGGTGAGAACTCCTTTCTGGCCAACCCATCTCTTTGGATAGAGGCTTTACTCTGGACTTGGTGCCATTGAGAATAATGGGGCCCTGACCACCCTTACCTCCTTGGAAGGTGGAGGTTCCACACTGGGAGAGGCAAGCCAAGAAGACCTGAGGTTACTGCTCCCCTTCTACCTCCTAAAGCAGAGGAGTCTCTCAGACAGAAGCATGCCATTGTCTCACCCCCAGATACCCCCTTAGCTCTGGCTAAGAGATTTTGCCCAGTGGGAGAAACAGACCATTAAAAAAAGAGAACTCTAAATTTCTCCCAAAGGAAATTATTTTACTTGCAGCAGTGTGGCTACATTGACACCTAAGATGCCCTCAAAAACAAAGGAGCTTGTGGTAAAAAGTAATTAAGGGTCTACTGGTAAATTTGTTAGAGACATAAACTAAACTGTAGGCTGAATAGGTAAACAGAACCAGGGAAAGAAACAGTAGAGAAGAGCCCTTGTGGGGTCAAAAAATGTGCCCATGTTTAATTGGATCAGTCTGTGAAACAATTTACTTCCCACGTCATTGTTGAAAACATAAAGCAACCACCTGGCAATCATTGGAGCTTAGCAGCTGGTTGTGAGCAATTAATAGATGAAGAGAGCCCTGCTAAAACCACTGCCATCTCATGGTAACTGTGGACATTCACAAGGCTGCACTCCCTGAGGAACCAAAATCAAAGGCTTCACACTTGTGGGGGAAGTAGGGATTAACTTCACTAAAGTCATCCTGCCACTTACTAAACTAAAGCAGATAAATAACAAGCCCTGGGATGGGGGTGGGGAGCAAAAGTCAATGCTCAGAACTGCCGTGGTGTTATATAAAATGTCCAGTATTGAACATAAATTATAAGACAGAAAGAAACAGGAAAGTCAGACCCATACACCAGGAGGGAAAAATTGCCTATGAGTGACTAGATGTCAGATGTAACAAAGATTTCAAAATAGCCATCATAAAAATGTTCAAAGGACTGAAAGAAACCATGCTTAAAGAAGAAAACAAAGTGGGCAACAAAGGGGATATAGAAGGAAAGTACCTCAAATTAAGGTCATATTCGACAGGCCACAGCCAGCATCATACTCAATGGTGAAAAGCCGAAAGCTTTTCCTCTAAGATTGGAACCAGACAAGGATGCCCAGTCTTGCCACTTTTATTCAACATAGTATTAGAAGTCCTGCCTCAGCAGTTAGGCAAGAAAAAAGAAATAAAGTCATCCAATTTGGAAACGAAGAAGTAAAACTGTCACTATTTGCCGACAACATGATATTATATATAAAAAGCCCTAAGTACTCTACCAAAAAACTTAAGAAATAATAAGCTAATTTAGCAAAGTTGCAGAATACAAAATCAGAATACAAAAACTATTATGTTTCATTTTAGAAATGAAATTAAAAATCAGTAAGAGAAAGAAATTTAGGAAACTAAGAGATATGTGGAAATTAAACAATACATGCCTAAGTCGCCAGTGGTCAAAGAAGAAATTAGAATATAATTTCTATTATATTCTATATCATTCTGTATTGTTGAGATGAATGACAAGACACAGTATACCAAAACTTGCGAGATGCAATTAAAGTAGTCTTTAGAGGAAAATTCATAGCTTTAAAAAGAAGAAAGATTTCAAATCAATAGCTTAACCTTCCACCTTATAACACTGGAAAAAGAAGAGTAAACAAAACTTAAAGGAAACAGAAGAAAGAAATTAATAAAGATAAGAAAGGTGATTATGAAATAGAAAATTAAAAAAAGGGGGCACTACTACTGACCTTATAGAAATAAAAATGATTATAAAGGAATACTGTGAACACTTGTATGCCAGTGAATTATATAACTTAGATGAAATGGACAAATTCCTACAAATAGAAACTACCAAAACTGACTCAAGAAGAAATAATCTGAACAGAACTATAACAACTAAAGAGATTGAATTAGTAATCAAAATACTAACTGTAAAGAAAATCTGAGAACTATATGGCTTTGTTACATAATTCTAAAGTATTTTCAAGAATAATACCAGTTCTTCACAAACTCTTCTAAAAAAAAAATAGAAGAAACAGGAGCACTTACCAACGCATTCTGTAAAGCCTGTATTACCCTGATACCAAAAGCATATAAAAACATTACAAGGAGAGAAAACTATAGACTAATATCTTTTATCAATATGGATGCAGAAATCTGTAACAAAATAATAGCAAACTGAATCCAACAACATATAAAAAGAATTATACACCATGATCAAGTGGTATTTATCCCAGGAGGGCAAGGTTTCTTTAACACCGAAAAATCAATTAATGTAATATAGCATATCAGTTGAATAAACAACAAAACCATGTAATCATCTCGGTAGACATTTGACAAAATCCAATACCCTTTAGTACTAAAAATACTTCCACTAGGAATAGCAGGGAGTTTCCGCAATTTGATAAAGGCATCTATGAAAAACCCACAGTTAACATCATACTTATGTGAAAAGCTGAATGCTTCCCTTAAGATCAGTAGTAAGACAAGGATTTCATTCACCACTTTTATTAAACATTATATTAGAGATTCTAGCCAAGGTAATTAAGCAAGAAAAAAAAGATAGGAAAGGAAGAAGTGAAATTATCTCTATTCACAGATAGCATGATCTTGCATATAGAAAATCTAAGGAATCCTCTAAAAAACTTAAAACTAGTAAGTTCAGCATGGTTACAGGATACAAGATAAACATACAAAAATCTATTGTATTTCCATACACTAGGAAGGAACAATCTAAAAATGAAGTTAAGAAAACAGTTCTACTTAATAATACTTAGGAAGAAATTTAACAAGAAAAGCACGGAACGTATTCTCTGAAAACTATAAAACATTGTTGAAAGAAATAATTTAAGATTTAATAAAATGAAAAAACATCCCATGTTCATGGCTCAAAATGATATGACAATACGCCCCAACTGATTCACAGATTCGGTACAATCCCTATCAGAATCTCAGCTGGCTTTTGTGTGACATTGGCAAGCTGATTCTAAAATTCGTATGGAATTTCAAAGGACCCTGAATATACAGAACAATCTTAAACAAAATTGTCAGATTAACACGAATTTCAAAACTTAGTACAAACCAACAGTAATCAAGACAGTATGGCAACAGCATATAGACATAAAAATCAATGAAACTGAATCAAAATCTAGAAATAAATCCATGTGACTCTGATCAACTGATTTTAACAAGGGTGTCAAGACCATTCTAAGGGGAAAGAATAGTCTTTTCAACAAATGGTGTTGAGACGGTTAGATAGCCACATTCCAAAGAATGTCGTCGTACCCTGTGTTAGTTTTTGGAGCTGCTGCAACAAATTACTGCAAACTGGGTGGCTTAAAACAACAGAAATTTATTCTCTGTCAGTTCTGAAGACCAAAAGCCTGAAATCAAGATGCCAGCTGGGCCACCCTCTGTCTAGAGGCTTTAGGGGAGAATCTTGCCTCTTCCAGCTCCTGGTGACTTCTGGTGTTCCTTGGCTTGTGACACCATAACTCCAATCTGTTTCTGTCTTCACATGGACACCTTTCCTATATCCCCCTATGTCAGTTCTCCCATCCCTTTCTAAGGACACCAACCACTGGATTTAGAGCCACCTAAATTCAGGATGATCTCATCTCAAGATTTTTAATTACATCAGCAAAGACACATTCCAAACAGGATTTACAGGTACCATGGGTTAGGACTGAGATATATCTTCTTTGAGGGATACCATTCAACCAACTGCAGGCCATTACTACATACTATATACGAAAATGAACTCAAAATAAATCAAAGACCTAAATATAAGAGCTAACACCATAAAAATCATAGAAAAGATCATAGGAGTAAATCTTTATGATCTCAAATATGGCAGTGGATTCTGAGATATAACACCAAAAGCATGAAAACAAAACAGAACAAAAATAGATAAATAGGACTTCATCAAAAGTAAAAACTTTTGTGCTTCAAAAGATACAACCAAGAAAGTGAAAAGACAACTCAGAGAGTGGAAAAAATGTTTGCATATATCTGATAAGGGATTTGTTACTAGAATATTTAAAGAACCCTTACAATGCAATAATAATAAAATATGAGCAAATTTTAAAATGAGCAAAGTATCTCTATAGATATTCCTTCAAAGGAGATATACAAATGGGGCAATAAATAAGCCCATGAAAAGATGTTCAATGTCATTTGTCATGAGAGAAATGCAAACCAAAACCACAATGAGATATTACTTCCTACAAGGACATACTACAATGGCTGAAATAAAAAAGGCGTATAAGAAGTATTGGTGAGGATATGGAGAATTAGAACTCTAATACAGTGCTGGCAGAAATGTAAAATGGTACAACCATTTGGAAAACATTTTGGCAGTTTATTAAATGATTAGAGTTACCATATGACTCAGTAATTCCACGCCCAGGTATATACCCAAGAGAAATGAGAGCATAGATCCACATAGAAACTTGTACATGCATGTTTATAGCAGCATTATTCGTAACTGACAAAAGGTGGAAAGAACCAAACTATCCATTCACTGATGAATCAATAAGTAAATTGTGGTTTATTCATAAAATGGAATATTAGCCCACCATAAAAAGGAATAAAGTACTGATATATGCTACAACGTGAATGAGCCTTGAAAATATTATGCTACGTTATAAAGAAGCCAGTCACAAAAGACCATATACGATTCCATTCACATGATGATTCCATAAAAGGCAAAACTATAGAGATAGAAATTACATTAGTGGTTGCTTATGACTGGGAGAATGGAGGGATGGGAGCGTAATAGCTAAAGAGCGCAAGTTTCCTTTAAGGTCATGAAAGTGTTCTAAAATTGTGGAGATCGTTGTATATATTTGAATAAACTAAAAAAGACTTGAGTTATACACGTTACATGAGTAAATTGGAATGTGAATTGTATCTCAATGAAACTTTTTAAAAAGAGCCTATTGTGTGATTGTCCACTGACTACTATTTATGATTTATGCATTGTTGAGGCGAGACGGGGTAAGGAATAGAGAGGGAAAGGAAAGAGAAGGAGCGGGATTTTGCTGTTTGGGTTATTGAATGAATGTCTCTCATTTCAAGCTTATTCAGAGAGCTACTGAATAGAGGTGATGGTTGATTCTGAAGGCAAGTAACTCATGTGTATATTTTAATACACCACTTTCTGTTTAAGTTTGCCTAACTACAATGGAATTTTTCTCTAAGTTTATAAATAAAATGTAAAGGCCTGAATATAACTTTTTCTTCTCCTCCCCCACCCCCCTTTTATACTTTAAAGGGAGTTTACACTGGCAGAGTACTTACCCTTCAAGAATTGTTGATCCAAGTTGGGAAGTTAAATGCTGAAGCTGTTAGAGGTCAGTGGGCCAATCTGTCATGGGAATTGCTTTATGCCACAAACGATGATGAGGAACGATATAGTATACAAGCTCATCCACTACTTTTAAGAAACCTTACAGTACAAGCAGCTGATCCTCCCCTGGGATATCCAATTTATTCTTCAAAACCTCTTCACATACATTTGTATTAGAGCCCATTTGACCTGTGAGTGTATTGTCATCAAATGAGATGTTTTTATTTTCTCATTCTAGAAAAGTAATGTGATTCCTCATAACTTCACTGGACTTCTCTCTCTCCTCCTCCAAGTCAGATACCTGAGAAAAGCTAAGCTCTGTAAAGTTGATTCTATCAGCTATCTTAATGTTTAAAAAACAAACTTTGTCTAACATAAGAGTTAGAAATAGTTGGCCAATATTTGTGCCCTATGGATTGTGGTAGGCTTTAGCAAATATAAAATATTTGTATAAGATTAGGTAATGAATTTATTAATGCTTTCTTAAATGTCATAGGTGGCTTGCCTTACAGAAGTCAACAAGTATAATTTTTACATACCTAGAAGATAAACACACATATCAGTGTTCTTATGTAATGATAATGGATCCTATTGAAGGTTGTATAATGTATATTTATTTATTTGAAATATTAAATTTTATAGTATTTTCAAACTTTGTGCTGTTTTGTTTTAACATTAATATGGCCTGAGTGTTTTCATATAATCTATTCATTTTCTTTACATATACTTCAATTCAGAAACCTTAAAAACTTTAATAAAACCTCTTCCAATAAAATCTTTTTCCTTCCTTTCCCAGTATCTTTTTGATACATGTGAAAGGAAATGGGTTTATCTTGTTCATCAGGATTAACAGTGTTTGGATACAACATAATGACTGCTAGAGGCCATTCCCTAGATCTGGCTCCTTAAGCATTTCTTTTCAATTGAACGTACTGCTTCTGAAGAATGATTTAACCCAAATGTCTAGTGGTTACTAGTGTCTTAGGTATCTAAACTAAAGGCGGAAAGAAATGGCAGGAAAATGTTCATAACACGATAAGAACTTTCATTCTTTTGCTGCTTATAGATTACATTCCCACCAGCAGTATCTGTATAAACTACAATTTCGTTTATATAAACCCCAGAAAATGCAAACAAATCTATAGTATTCGAAATAGTAATGGAATAGAAATAGTAGTAGAAAGTACATCATTGGTTACCTGGGGTGGGATAGGCTGGGAAGTAATTACAAAGGGCACAAAAGAACTTTGGGGCTGATGGATATGTTTGCTCTATTGTCTAATGGTTTCACAAGTATGGCCATATATGTCAAAACACATCAAATTGTCCATAGTACATCAACTATACTTCAGTGTTAAAATAGTAATGTGTTAAAAATAATAGAATATTTATTTAGTAGGAACTGATTGTGACTGAGGTCTCACGTGACTTACTGGTGCACCCAGTAGTTGAGCAAATCCTAAAGCCATAGCTTCTACTGCTAACTCTTCTAACCAGCTCACCAGCTGTCTGTCACCTTGCACAACCCCGTTTCTGCCTCACTTTCAGCACTAATAGAATGAGCACACCATTTCCTTCCTATTTCGAAGGGCCGTTCGAGATAAAGGTTAGGAAATGAGAGGTCAGGGCAAAATAATAAACTTTTTTAAAAGTCAATATGTGAACACTTGGTTTCACAGCTCTTGACCACATCTTTGACAAAATGAACTTTGACAAAAAGCTGCCTTTCCATCTTGGGTCGCTCACAAAAAAGATCAAAGAAGAGAGGGTTTATACGCAGAAAAGTATATGGTTGTACATGCCATAGAAAAACACCCTGCAGATGAATTTTTAAAGATCATTTTAACTTATTTATGCCCCTTCTACCCTTCATTGGCTGGAGTAATTGAGCAAACTGAACTCGTTCCTTCATCCTCATACCATGCTAATTTCATTCTCTGTGAGTTTTCATTCGTAACATTCTGGAAGCCTGGCATAGTCTTCAACAAACCCTAAACACTGGCAAGCACACCAAGGTCTGGAGATTTAGGGACAAAACAAAACTGACCTGCACTCCAATCTCTTGAAACCTTTTTCTAAATTCCACCCTTTCAAGGCTCAGTGCAAATCATCCTCTCCACAGAGGGCTTCACACCCTTCTATATGCTACGGAGGGGTTTCCATAGTGTAGTGCTTATCATAGTCACCTCGCACTCTTCTATATTCAGATCTCTCCCTTTTCTGAATTATTTGTGCTTACAGTCTATACCATGCCATGTGACAATGTTGTTTTGTAGCATTCTAGATTTGTTCCAACAATTCATCTTTTTTATTTTTACCCCAGATGCAGTGTATTCAATTAGTCATAATGCCCATTTTCATCACTGGTTGTGCAAGAGCCCTCTTGCGTATTTTATTTTATCCCCATACTGCACCCTCTTTATTCTGTTGCTGCTGTACCCCAAGGTCTACCTCTGTCACCTTCCCCCTTTTGTAAGGATAGCTACCTGAGGGGCCTCCAACTTACCCAACAACTATTCTAGTTCTTTTATGTATGTTGGCTATAGCTAAACTAACTGCTTATGATAAAGGAGCATGTTTTTCTTGTTACACCCCTCTTGAGAGTAGACAGTCAAGGAATATTTGCTGATTTTCTGTTGTGGCCTATGTATGTTTTCTACTGTCAAGTGGTAAAGATTAAAGTAATACTGCTAGTAAAAAAAGTAAAATTAATAACTAGAGTAAAGTGTTGCCAATGGGGTCTTCCCGAGCTGAGTTTACTCCTGGTTTTACCCCTTACTAGCTCTGTGACTTTGGGAAAGTAATACCTACTTGCTTTGAGCATCTGTTTCTTCCTCTATAAAGATGGATAATACCACAGACCTTAGTGAGCTGTTATGAGAAATAAGTGAATTAACTCATACAAAGCACCTCAGTACAGCAAACGGCATGTGACAGGGGCCTAATAATGGCTGCTATGAGCCCTACCCACCGCTTCAAATTATAGTCATTTGTACCCGTCAGCTCTTCTAAGAGTGTGAGTACCTTAGACGCAGGTCCATTTCAGATACTTCTTTATTATCTGCTCATTATCCTGCACTCTGCTTCATGTAGTATTCCATACATCTATGTTTAATGGGTTACTGTAATTCTTTGGTTAGCATTCTACTACCCTAGATTTTAAGCATATATGCTAGAGTATTTCAAAATGCCTTTTTGCTGGAGGGGAGGTGGGTGGGGGAATGGGGTGTCTGGGTGATGGGCATTAAGGAGGGCACTTGAGGTAATGAGCACTGGGTATTGTATGCAACTGATGAATCACTAAACTCAACATCTGAAATTAAAAAAAATACAAAAAATGCTTTTTTATCCAAGAATGCAGTATATGTTAATATCTTTATTGCAAGATTCATGGCAATCTTTTTTTAATTATTACATGTTGAAAGAAAACTTGTATCTACTGAAAAGTGAAGTCAGAAGTTAGTCTTCAGTATATAAGAAGATTGTTGTTTTCATTTCTCCCGCCAGTGACTTAAAAAATACAAGTACTCCTCCTTCAGTCATGTTTTGTCTTCCAGGTTTTAAAGTAAGAGATATCTGCATCCTGTAACAAAGTGACAGTAATATGAATCAGACCCTCCTTTTATTTACCCTAGTTTTTATTTTTGTTTTTTGTTTTTACAAATTCCTTCTGTTTTCAGGAACTATATCATTATGATTCACTGTTAAGAATCCCTATAAAACATGGGCAAATGATTAAATTAGAATAAAAATAATAGGGGCGCCTGGGTGGCGCAGTCGTTTAGCGTCCGCCTTCGGCTCAGGGCGTGATCCCGGCGTTCTGGGATCGAGCCCCACATCAGGCTCCTCTGCTAGGAGCCTGCTTCTTCCTCTCCCACTCCACCTGCTTGTGTTCCCTCTCTCACTGGCTGTCTCTCTCTGTCAAATAAATAAATAAAAATCATAGCCAGAATTCTAGATCTACACAAAAATATTTCTGTAGGACTTAGTATCATTATATCCTCTATCAGGTATAAATATCATTGATTAGCATCTGCTAATCATTGAATAGCATTGATTAGCATTTCTTAAATGCTGAAATTTCTACTATTACTATGACCAGCATTTCATACCTGTAATAAATACAAAGAATTGGGGCACTGGGTAGCTCAGTCAGTTAAGCCTTCAACTCTTGATTTCAGCTCAGGTTATGATCTCAGGGTTCTGAGACTGAGCCCCACATTGGGGCTCCATACTCAGCAGGGGTCTGCTTGAGACTCTCTCCTTCTGCCCCTCCCCCTGCTCATGCTTGCTCACTCTCTCTCTCAAAATAAATAGATGAATAAAATAAATAAATCCTTAAACAAAATAAATAAATACAAAGAATAGGTCAGAGTATTTAGAATTGAAGTATCTGACAGATTAAAGTGACTTGTGAACTTCCAGTACATTGCTTAAAGAGTAAACCAAGGCAACTCAATAATCCTTAAGATGTGACATTTCATTTGGGAAGATATGCATTTACCGCTTCTAAGAATTTGCACTAAGACAAAATAATAAATAACAATTCAGTGCAGCTATTGTTCTTGATCCTGAGAAATAATATATATTCATAAAAACACAGTTCCAGATATAATGTTCCTAGCCTAAACAACAGAAATAATTCAAGTATTACCAATAAGTACATTTAGTTTGAGAAAAGCTATATTGGCATTATCTTAACGTAGATGCCTTATAAGCAAATTTCAAAAAGGAGATATATATATATGTATATATATATACATATATATATATAAAATAATGGGAGAAAAAAAGGAGGAGAAAACTGAGTAAAAAAGTGAGGAACAATTTTTTTTCAGTTCATATCATTTTGTGTAAAGAACAAGGTATTTTATCTCAGAAATGTTCTTGGGAAATGAAAGGATGCCCAGTTTATCATAAAAAAGTGATTAGCAATAAGACCATGTAATAAGCAGGGGCACCTGGGTGGCTTGGCTGGTTAAGCATCTGCCTTTGGCTCAGGTCATAATCTCAGGTCCTGGGATCAAGTCCCACGTCAGGCTCCTTGCTCAGTGAGGACTCTGCTTCTCCCGCTCCCTCTGCCCCTCCCCTCTGCTCATGCTCTCTCTCTCTCAAATAAATAAATAAAATGTTTAAGAAAAAAAAAAGATCATGTAATAACATATTAAAGGTGGTGGTAGGAAGAGGAAGTCTGTCATTTTGGTAAAGACTCAATGTAATCAAATGCTTGATTTACTGAGTAATGTTTATATTTTTCAGTTAGATAATCTACAAACAAAACAAAATAACATTATTGTGGACACTCCAAAAAGCACAACTGCTATGTTGGCACCGGAACTCTAGCCCCTGGTCCCCTCTTCCCTTGAACCCAATCACTTCTGTAATGTATTCTCTCTCTGCCTTATTGCTGAACTCTTCCATCTTTATCTGCTAGCTAGATATCCTGCTACCATCAAAACAAAAGCATTAAGAACGAATACTTAACGAGCATAACCCTTCAAGATGAGTTTTAAGAGCTTTCCATATACTCACTCACTTACTCCCCATGACAATCCTATGACTAAGTGCATCATTAATGTCCATTTTGTAGATGGGGAGATTGACTTACAGAGAAGAACTTGCCTGAGATTGAGGCATGAGGTCACAGGATAGAGCTGGGATTTCAACCCAGGGAACCTGGTACGAGGCTCCATGCTCTTAACCAGGATGCTATGTCACCTCCCTAGTATGGAGCCCTTTCTTCTCAACTCCTGTCCATCACTGGGCACAACACCACTCTATCAGCTGTCCTCCGAGTTTAAAATTCAGATGTAAATCTTTGCTGAAGCTCTACCTTTGGAACCATCCCACACTACTACGTCCCAACATTACCAAAACACATATAAATCGCCCACGTTACAACTTGGTAGCAAATGAATAGCCTCCTTCAGGATTTTTCAAGCTCTGGACTTGTTTAGTGCATCGTGAAAGTTTTATAACCTTTAAGTCTCTTTAAGCATTTTGGTTGTTTGCTTTTTTCACTGATTCATGTTCACTGTCCTGCAAAAACTGGGAACAAATTAAGTGCCTAACAAATTGTGGATTGCTTAAATAGTGGTAGGTTATACAATGATACATTGGTATGCTTCCACTGAATAATTCTCTTTATATATCAATCCCTGTTAACTTATTTCTAAAAGAAGGTAGTAGTCACTGAAAAAATAACATTAAAAACCACCCACAGAAATGGCCTTTCTTTGCATTATCATAGCCATATTTTTTGGCTTAACTCATTACATTTTCTGTGGTCTTTATACGTTAAACTCTTGCAATGGTCATACTTTTTTTTCAGACATAGCTCAAATTATTCCTCATTTTTCTGTAAGAATGAGTATCCATTCTTAAAAGAATGAATAATCACCGAATTTTTTCAGACACGGACATTTCGACACATATGTGCACAGTGCTTCCAGAATGAGGCCAAAGGACCAGCACTACACAGAGAGTGAGCATGAGTTTTAACAGTACAATAAGTGCTTTGACAGAGTTAAGCACGGGACTGAGGTACACCTCATCCTGGGGAGAAGTGGGAGGGGAGGCCAGGTATCAACCCAAGGAGACCGTACCAGCTAGGAACTTGTGGTGAAAAGCAGTGGAGAAAGAGTATTTTGACCCATACACTGGTCAATCCAGAAGTGTAAAAGATAAAATGGCAATCTTTGACTTGATTTTACCTTGAAGAAACTTCTTCCTCTAAGACCAGTAGTAATTTATAGTAAACCAACAGATATGCATGGGGGACACAATGCTTTTTATCTCTTTTGTATTTACATCATAAGGTTGGTGGAGGGTTAGTAAGAGAAGTTTTCAAGCACTAGAGAATTTCATACTTTCCTACAAGACTGATACATATTAAGAAGTGTATAAATGGGTCTTACCAAACCATTCTTGAAGTTCTCAATTCTTTTCTTCCCTAATTTGTTGGTTAGCCACCAGGCCCAGGTCGGCATATATTGCCACAAATATGTTATTAACAAGAAAGGGTGATCCGAGATCCAAACTTCTTTCAAATCATTGGCCATGCTGATTAACATCAGCCGTACACAACGACTGGTCACCATCTTGTGGGACTGGACAGTATCAACGCCTACAGTCTAAGAAATGTTAAAAAAAATATTAAGTGAATGCTGAGTGTTTATCCAAGACATTTCACAGAACTTTTAAGCTAGAAAGGACATAGAGGTCATCTACTGGAGTGACTCTCTCAGTGGGACCTCATGCCCCTTTGTAGTCCCCATAGCTACTGAAGGGTGTCTATAAGCTATATTTCCACAAGCCTAAGAGAAATCATATACATACCAGATAAGACTGTGCAGGCTAAATGAAAGATGAAGGTTCTCTGCTTTTCCTTAGATCATCTTTAGTGTATTTACTAATAATTATATGTCATTTTAGCAATAAAAGTTTTTAAACAAATCAATCCACTTAGCAAGAGAAGTTCTATGAGACATGGAGTCCATGGGGATAAAATGGAGGAAGAAGATAAAAGCAGTTTCTGGTAGTGAACAAATCTGGTACTGCTCATCTCGTTAAGCCCCTACCATTCTACAAATACATAAACTGAGGCCCAGAAAGGTAGTGTCTCAGCTGTGCTCACACAGCTCATTAGCAGTAACCAGGTCTACAGTCCAAGTCACCTGATTCCTATAACAGCACGCTCATTCTGTTTCACCCTAGAGCCTCCACCGAAAATGGGAAAATATACATGGTATCTGTAAAACTTCTACATACAAGCAGAAGTAGATTTACATCTCAGTAGAAATCGATCTTCATGGAGAAGAAGAAAAATTTCATGGTCTTTAGTGGGATTTTGGATTATTTACTGATACTGGATTCACAAGACATTTGTCATCCACTGGGTAACTCACTACATATAATCCATGAGCTGAGGGAAGCACAGGCCTGTGCTTAGCACAGGTGAGGCTAACCTAAAATTATCTCAATTCGGCAAAGCTTTTCCTAAGCTCTTTCACCATAGCCCCTCTTGAAAATCCTAGTAAGATTTAATGTACTAAAATTCAGCCACACAGAACCTTTCAATGTTGCTATAATTTGTGAATTGACAGAAGCTGGGCTTTAAGAATATTGACCGTCCACATAATACTGGATTACTTATAAGCAGTATCTTCTCAGTTTCTTTAGCCTTTATTAAAACTGAATGCCAAAGCACCATCAGCTAATCTTAACAGTGTTCCTAGTGCTATGAGGTAAGTTTTGTAAATAATTCATAACATGGTAATAACATGCATGTTAGAAAAAATTCTAAGCCCTGAGACACAGTGATGCATTATCAATATCTAACTACTAAAGCATTCTAATTATTCTCCAATTAGATATTTTTACCTTTTGGACTTCTTCAGTTAGGGAATTCTTCACAATATTTGATTGCACAGGTCCTGGACAAATGTTAGATACTACTATACCTGGGCATGTAGCAAGTTCAGCTCGGAGGCAATTAAAAAAACCCTAATAGGCAAAAAAAGAAAAAAAAAAGAAAAAAAGCAACAAATAAAATGAAATACACATATCTCATATTTGCTCTTAGTATGAAATTACTTTTCTTCAAATTTTTATGGGGGGCAATAGTGGCACACTATCAAAATATGTTTTGAAATGCCAAGTAAAGGATGGGAGATATAACTGGGTGACCTTATTAAACATTTTTAACTGTAAGACTGGGGGCAATCTAGCACAGGCATGTTCAGGTATCATCACCTTCCGGTAGGAACAGTTCACCCCTTTTGGCAGTGGTGGTACATGCCATCAGTGATTTTTTATGGTGGGAGCTGGACAAGTGAAAAACTATCCCTTGGGGCGCCTGGGTGGCACAGCGGTTGAGCATCTGCCTTCGGCTCAGGGCGTGATCCCAGTGTTGTGGGATCGAGCCCCCCATCAGGCTCCTCCGCTGTGAGCCTGCTTCTTCCTCTCCCACTCCCCCTGCTTGTGTTCCCTCTCTCGCTGGCTGTCTCTATCTCTGTCAAGTAAATAAATAAAATCTTTAAAAAAAAAAATAGAAAAAAAAAAAAGAAAAACTATCCCTGGAGATTATTCCGACCCACCCTCCTCACACCAGTCCCCAGCTCCCCACTCCAAAAGAGGTGCGTGTTCTCCATTGAGAATCACTGCGGTTGGGCCTCTTTTATCCCTCAAAGTGGCCTAAAGTGCCAGTGCTGGCACAAGAGGGAGCGAGAGGGGTTAGTAATACTTAACAGAAATTATCAGAGAGGAAGAATTCAACGTTTTCTATTTACATTACTATTTTAACAGACAATTCATTTCAGCAAACATTTATTTTTAGGGTTAGCAAGAGAGTACATGCCTGGTTAAAAAAATAATACGACTGCTTACTTGATGGCTTTTGTAAAAACAAGCTAAACCCTCTAGACTTAAAGATATTGGCCATTTCTAAACCAAATACGGAATAAACATCTACTTCCCCTCATCTCTTTTCTAAATTAGGAAATGTTCCAAGACTACATTGGTATAAGCTGAATTAACTATTAAAGAGTCTACACAGCCAGCCCAGAGTGTGTTCATTTTTAACAGTTAAACAGTTCACCAACACTAAACAGTTACCAGCTCCCAATGCTGACCACTAATAAACAGGGGCTGTGAGGATTCACACTGTCGGAGATTAATAAAGTGCCTGACTCAGATGGACAGGAAAAAAGGCTTTGTAAATTCAAGAACTCTCATACCCTTAACCTTTTGCCTCTCTAGAGTAAAAGAGGATGAGGGCACCATGAAAGCCAAAACATCAGATGCTAATACATCTCCTTGTCTGAAATCACATCTGGTACAGAGTGTGAACTTCTCGGTGATAAACAAATTCACTCTAGAGCTTGTTGTGAATCAGGGAAGGAAAAGTGTTCTTGGAAAAGTGCTTTCTGGTCGCAGGGTTCAGCTACCGGTTTAACTAACTAGAGTCTCAACCTGCCACATTGTCTCAGAGGATCAAATCCAGTAATAAAACAGTGAGTCCTGGAAGGCAGGCCAGATAACACAGGTTGTGCTTTATTGAAAGCACCCTGCATGTCATGAGAAACTTGGCTGCCGTCCCTTATCTGCCTGCCCCAGACTTGCCCAACTGCTCTGCAGAAGTGACTATTACCCCAGCACCAAATATGGGGACATCATCAGTGTAGCATCCGGTTCACCACTCTGCAACTGTCTGCTCTCCCCAGCAGAAAGAGGATGCCCTAAAGAACCAGCTTCAGATCCTCATGAAACTGTGAGGACCATTTGGCTGCTGCATCTCATTATTCCAACGGTGCAACATTCTCCTTACACTGACCTTCAACAGCATTAATTATAAACTATGTGTCTCCTATTGGCCTTAGGATCTAATTTGCTCCATGTTACAGTTTAATAATATTTCTTCATATCTACTCTTAAGCCAACATTAAAACTTCATTTCTTTCCAATATTTACATCTAGTAACTTATGCAAACCAAATCAAACTTTTCTCCTAGCCTCTGCCTTGACTAGCTTTTCTTTCAGTGATGCCATGGTCAATAGAGTCAAGCCTAGTCCCAGTAGGGATATGAAGCCCAGAGCTACTCATCCAGTGGCGAGCTCCTATTTCTGACATGCATATATATTTACACCAGATAAAACAAATACCAACTACAACAGGGAAGGAAAAAGAAGCCACGTAAATGAGAATGACAAGTACAACTTCAAGTGTGTGTGGAAGAAATGAGGGGTAGACCCCAAATTAGCCAGGAAGATGTGGTAGAGATGAGGATAAGGGTGACAGGTTGACTAGACTAAACACTTCTTGAGGGTAGGGACCGTTTCTTATCTTTATATTCCCAAGATCTGTTGCAGTGCATGGCATGGCAGTGTAGATACTCAATACATGTTTGTTGAATTAGGAAGAAGCCTGTGAGATTCAAGTCTTTTTTAGCATCTTCTGGGGATGTCGTCTACCAAAGGTCTCCTTGGGTCTCTCTTGCTGTCTCCCTACATCACTGCCCAGTTCCTGTGACCTCTTGCAGTAATGGTCATATCCCCCATACACATATTTAGATGAGTACCATCAGAGTTGAGTTGGAACAGACTTACCCTAAGAGCATGTTTGCTGGCACTATATCCACTCGAAAGGGGCGCAGATATGATACCCAGGAGGCTGTTCACGGTAACGATCTTTCCTTGCTTCCTCTCGATCATGTGAGGCAGAACACACATTGTCAAGGACACCGTCCCTAAGTAGTTAAGTTCTATTAGCTCCTTGAAGACATCCAGGCTGGTATCCACACACAAAGAACGCTGGGATCTTCCAGCATTGTTGACCAGAATGTCAATCTAGTTAAATAAAATCAGAAAAGGGGCACTTTGGGGATGACCTGTAAATGGATTGATGCAATTCTCAGGGATGGATGGTTGTATCATTAACTTGAAAAAAAAATCAATGGAATGGTGAATTTCCAGAAGTCATCAATAAAGAGAGAAAATAAAAACCAGAATTCACCTATGGAATTAATTTCCCATCTTAAGTGACTTTTTATAAGTGTCACAAAAATAAAAGGCATGGTGAATTTTTACCTTCTTTTGTTCTAGATGGAGGAATTAGTACTTGTTAAGGTATGGAAAGGATGAATCACATAAAGCCAGGTCTTCAAGTGTAAGAGACTCGTGGGCACTGATCTCACTACATGGACCCATTTACCTAAAGCCCTTTCAGTGACAGCACAAAGATGGGAATCTCTTTCATAGCTGTGTCAAAGCAAGACTTATCGATTTAAAATGGCTCCTTACTTTACCAAACTCCTGGAGAACCACTTTGGTAGCCGCTTCATGGGAACTTCTGTCAGCCAGGTCAAGCGGCAAAACAAGTATATCTTTTTCTTTTAAATTGCCATTCTCTAGATAAAGACATTTAAAAATTAGTGCAGACATCATGAGATAGTTCAATCAGGCTTCTCGCTACTGCATTAAGTTTAACACCCACCCTACAACCGGACTTGGCAACAAACTCACTGACTAAGAGGACTGGTGGTCATGAGGCAACATCTCCTGAGACAAAACACTGGCTGGGTCTACAGGAAGTAGAACGGCTCTCTTCAACATGAACATACACTGTCTAACACTGAAACAGTGTTAAAAGAAATCAAGATTTCTAAAAGAAATCAAGATTATGCTACAAGCTAAAAAAAAAAGCAAATTTTAGAGTATACTTTAGAAGTACAGAGGTACATTTGTCTTATGATAGGTGCACAAAGTATAGTTGCTCTTTCACATTAAAACGAAAAACAATTTATGCCTTGTACTAGTAAGACATTCAGAGTTCCCCAGTCAGATGACACATAGAAGCTTCCTTCCAGAGAAAAGGATTCCAGGAAGCAAACAAGGAACAGGACACAATCCTGATATACCCAATCAAGAAACACGTGGAGCTATACTGGCCCTTTCTATTACTGTTCATCAAAAGAATAAGGCTCTAACCTTGAAATACAAGAAGTAATGCCAATAAGAAAAACAAACAAGGAGAGAAAATAAAAGAGATAGAAAGGTTTTATGGGCAAAGTCTAAACTGTGAAACACGAACTGTTTAAAAGAAATGGAAATGCTTGCACCAATGATCGGACAGAAGAAAGGAAAACAACCAGCCTCACTCCAGTCAAGAAATGCTGACATGGTTCCCTTCTGCCAGTACAAGACTTGCAAGTCTCAACAGCTGGAGAAACGACTACCGTCAGAAGTGTTCCCACGCAAAACACAAGAGGCCTCTGAAATCGACGTCTGAAAGAGGCCTTGTGGATGTGGCTGCTGACTCCTTTTTTGGGTGGTTAATGTTTAAAGAATGACAGGTAGAGAGATGACAAAAAAAATGGTCTGCTTCAAAATTCAAAATATCTTAATTTAGGTACTAAATGTCCTATGAGAAATAATAACTTTATTACTTGAGACTGCTTTCATGTGAATATAACTATACCAAAACCCAAACCAAAAAAATTAAAAATTAGCATTGTTTCTGTAATAGGAATATGAATATTACCTCAAGCTACATTTTAAAACCTAATTCAATGCCCGTTCTTTCATTTTTTTTGTTCTTTCATTTTTATAACAAAAATTTTACAGCATCCCATATGACTTTAATATCTGACATTTTAGCAAAATGAAGCATCCTCTCTAATTAAACTTCTATGGTTACATACTTGTATGCCATACATAACCAAACTGTTCTTTTTCTAGGACAAAAATAAAAAGATATGTGGTCACTGAAAACCCACCAGCATTTGAAAGAATTGGTGGTCACTCCCTAATACCAAGAGTCAGTGCAAAAGAAAAGTAGAAAGGCACACATGGGTCAATGGAACAGAACAGAAAATCCAGAAATAAAGCCACAATTATATGGTATATTAATCTTCGACAAAGCAGGAAAGGATACCCAATGGGAAAAAGACAGAATCTTCAACAAATGGTGTTGGGAAAACTGGACAGCGACATGCAAAAGAATGAAACCTGGACCACTTTCTTACACTATACACAAAAATAAATTCAAAATGGATTAAAGACCTAAATATGAGACAGGAAACCATCGAAATCCTAGAAGGGAGGGGTGCCTGGGTGGCTCAGTCGGCTAAGCAATGGAATACTACTCAGCCATAAAAAGAATGAAATCTTGCCATTTACAATGACATGGACAGAGCTTGAGAGTGTAATGCTAAGCGAGATAAGTCAGTCAGAGAAGGACAAATACCACATGATTTCACCCATTTGTGGAATTTAAGAAACAAAATAAACAAGTGAAGGGAAAAAAGAGAGACAGAGAGAAAACAGGAAACAGACTCTTAACTATAGAGAAAAAACTGAGGGTTACCAGAGGGGAGGTGGCTGGGGGGAGGGGTTGGAACAGGTGATGGGATTAAGGAGTGCACTCGTCCTGATGAGCACCTGGTGATGTATGAAAGTGTTCAATCATTAGATTGTACACCTGAAACTAATATTACACTGTATGTTAACTAGCTGGAAACAAAACTAAAACTTAAAAAAAAAAACAAATACGTAATTAGAAAGGTGTCAGAAAAAGAGAAGAAAAAGGCAAGGGCAGCTAATGAAGTGATGTCCATAGGAAGAGGATTTGGATCTGAGCATTTGGGACATTTGGAACCAGAGCAGACAGCCCGGGAAAATCCCACTTTTTCCTCTAAAATTCTCAAAATCGTATTTGAATTTGGACTCTGGTTTATTTCTAGGAAGTACTGCTGCCATTTTAGATTTACTCACCAAGGCACCTTCTCTTCACCCTTTCCAGCTCTTGCACTCTTCTGGCTGACAGCACAAGGGAGACTCCCAGTGTAGACAGCTGGTACGCCAGCTCCTCACCGATCCCACTCGATGCTCCGGTCACCCATACCACCATATCAGTCAGCTCCCATTCTAGTGAGAAACAAGTGTGGAGTGAGCAGGAAATAAGGAATGGATTATACCTACAATTCAAAGATTACCAAAAAGATAGTCTTAAACATACCACTACACATATGAAGGACACAACGTATGGAGTTTAAAATTTTCAATATCCTATATTTATGGCCTTGATCCTGGTGATGGTCTCCCAGGTGAACACTTACCTCAAACTCACTGAGTTGTATGCATTAAATATGTACAGTTTTTTGACATGCTAATCAAACCTCAATAAAATGGTTTAAAATTTTTTAAATTAAATATCCTCAGAAAGCACCTCCTAATTTTTTTTTAACAAAGTGTGAATACAGGGACATCTGGGAGGCTCAGTTGGTTGAGCATCTGCCTTTAGCTCAGGTCATGAACCTAGGGTCCTGGGAACGAGTCCCACATCGGGCTCCCCGCTCGGCAAGGAGACTTTTTCTCCCTCTCGCTCTGTTGCTCTCCCCCTGTTCCTGCTGTCTCTCATGCTGTCTCAAATAAATTTAAAAAATCTTAAAAAAAAAAAAAAAAAGACTGCAAAAATGCTATGGCACTAAAGCAATGAGGACTGGTTTATTCTTCTTTTCTCCAATGAAAAACTCACTTGCCCTGCAGGACATGATAGCCACCATCTATCTAAATTCCTAGAGAGTGACTGTGGTACAACGTTCCTGTGTGCTTTCTTTACTAAAATATGTGTTGTTCATCAAAAACAGTAGGGGCACCTGGGTGGCTCAGTTAAACATCTGACTTCGGCTCAGGTCATGATCTCAGGATCCTGGGATCAAGGCCCATATGGGCTCTCTCTTCCGTGGGGAGTCAGCTTGTCACTCTGACCTCCCCTTACTTATGCTTGCTCTCTCTTTTTCTCTCTCTTTCTCAAATAAGTAAATAAAATCTTAAACACACACTCACACACACACACACACACACACCAGTAAACACGGAATCACCACACACATTTCTGATTTGAGATCATAAAAATTAAAATTGGGAAATCAGTTTACTGTTTTAGTCAAACCATTCTAAAACCTGTCGGGGTAACAGTACCAGCTCTGGAGACTGCCAGGGGTCAAATCCTGGCTCCATCACACACAGCAAGGAAATGCCCTCCTATGAAAACTTGGTGCCTTAATGTTCCACAACTGGAAAATTGGCTTAATAATAAAATCTCCCTCAAAGTGTTGTTGAGAAAAATGAGTTAAAATAAGTATCCAGAGCAGTGTCTGACACATACTCAGTGCTTAATAAAATGTCTACTTATTGCTAAAAGTGTTTAACAAATAGACATTTCAGCAGCAACACAAAAAAGAATATTCACCCAACAACTGTTCTAATTCCTCTAGCCAGGGGCAAAGGGGTTCTTAACATTATAGTTATAATTTTTTGTAGGCTTAATACTTTTTATTACTTCCTATGTGCTTAAACAAATACCTTATTAGAACCCTCACAAGAAACTTACGAAATAAGAATCATCTTAATTTTACAAAAAGGAAACTGAGGATTACAGACATTAATTTACCCCACTAGACTGGAAATTCCCTTAAGACCCTGTCTGCCTTGTTCACTGTTCAGTGCCTAGCACAGAGACCGGAATATAGAAAGAACGCCATCTGTAACTTTTGAGTAAACACCACACAACCCTAGCAGAGCTGGGATATAAGCCCAGGCACATCTAGCTCCAAAGCCCACACTCGGACCACCAGCCTGTGATGCCCACATTTTAATATGATCAATCTTTTAAAACCCAACTGTTTCTTAGCCATTCAAGAAAATGCAACTTGTCTTCAGGAAAGAGGTTTCATGTAAATATCTGAACTAAGGTTGGAAACATCCCAAATACTATGTCTAGGCTACAATGCCTTCCTATCGTATGACGTACTTGTATTGAAATGCACAACAGAGGACTCCATCAGGAAGAGCAGAATGTACATTCAGATAATCATGTATTCACTCACTGCTCATCGTTCCAAAGTTCTGCAGTACTCAGACTACAGAGTGAATATAATTGTTTGTAACTATTTACTAACTAGCATAAGGCTCACAAAAATTTCATGTTTACACGACTAAGCAAATATGACTTAAAACCAATGATGAAAACCCCTAGGCCCGGTACACCTGCAGTCCTGGCCCCCTTCTTCACACCCTGGAGTAGAAAACTTGCATATTTAATAGCACCAACTTTTGTTTACCAATTCCACAGAATCTAGCAAGACATGAAGGGCTCCCCCACTGAGTCTCTGAAAGCAGAGTCTGGAGTTGGAAGGAAACTCCACAAGAGTTCAACCCCCAACCCAGTTTGAGAATTCTCTCCTCAAGCTGTTGACTAATGTCTACTTAATTCCCTCACAGGATGCAGAAGCTACTTCTCTCCAAAGCACCCCCTCCTTCCTTGGACTAGTTTAATCATTCAAGGGGTCAAGGATTCTTTCCCATACTGTGGTCCACCTTTAATCTGCTGCCCCGTAGCAGTGGAGTCATTGGCAGCAGCTCTGCCTTGTGGTAACAGAAAGAATAAATCAAGCCTGGCTTGCACGTGACAATCCTTTGTGTATGTAAAGACAGCTTACATGTCTTTCCTAAATCCTCTCATCTCTTGCTTCTCTAAGGCTAAATAAACACCTCCAACGTCTGTGACCTTCCCTCAGATGACATGGCATCAGGTTTCCTCACTCTTTGGCTCACACCCCTCTCCACAAACTCTAGCTTGTCAATGTTCCTATTGAAGAGAACTGGCCCGAGAAGAATCCAGGACTCCCGTGGGGTCTGGACAATGGCTGGCTCAGGCACTGGGGTGTCCCAGGGTCCAGCACAGAGGCTGACACATACAAGCAGCCATTCAGAAGACATCTGCTGTGGACTGCCATGTGTTGCCTCATACGCGACATGCCTCCAAGGCTTGCGGAGTCTTTTCTGGCAGTCATTTCAGAGTCTGCTCACATGGAGGTTACTGCCAACTAAAACCTGAGTTTTCCTCTGGTGTGCTGCTGCTGGAGACTTCCCACTCTGGACTCGTGCCATGGATTTTTCTGGATCTATGTGCAGCATCTAAATTTAGTCACCCTTCAATTTCACCATGGGAGATATATGCTTGGAAACACGGAGAAATTCTCTAGAAGGATACATAAAAGGTGGGAAACATTGGTCGCTCCAGAGAGGCATACTTGGTGGCTGGGGGCAGCTTTTCACTATATATCCTTTTGTGTCGTTAGGTTTCGTAACATGAGTATATTGTCTATTTTCTAAGGTGACAAAAACAATACACCTATGGAGAAGACAGGGAGGATTTACTTATTTATAAAAATATATATTATATATATACATATTTTACCTTAATAGAGTCTGCCCATCTTTCCAGTCTAAACTGTTCTGGGAACCTGATGGGAACCTGAGTGTATCTCCATGTGCCTTAAACTCTGTTTTATTACCACCCTCTCAACCCCCAGTAGACTTTCTAGTGATTTTTGTCCTAAAAACTCCTCCATGAAATTTTAACACCAGTTATACTGTATATCCATTTATGTACTGTATATATATATATATATATATATATATATATATATATATATATATATCTGTGCTTTATACATAAAAAAAGAGTTCTGGAAAGCTCACTCTCCAGTCAATGCAGGTTTAAGAACGACTAAATTAAAAAATTAAAAGTTAAATTAAAATTTAAAGGCCATTACCATTTAACTTTATAACTGTATTTGCAGAATAACTTTTAATGTAATTTATTTACTTAGATAAATGATAAGGTATTGAATTAGTATGCAAATTAGCCTATTCTAGAAGTTCATAATAATAATAGCAGTGTAATTAAATGTATCTGAAAATCCTTCAAAACTATTTTTCCAGCAACAGTAAAATACTGAAAAGATTAAATGAATTTCTTAAAAACTATTTTTGGTCAACTTTTAATTTTTGCTTGATATGTGATAATAACTTAAATTTAACTTGCTGTTAGATATTCATTCAGACACTGTCAACATTTTTCCTCTTCAGCACTTGACATAACTAATGGATCGAATAACTTCTGCAGAATTAAATTTTTTAAAAAACCTATTTTTAGTAATGTCAAGTCCAAGTTAACACAAAAGCACTCAGGATCGAATGGAAATATCCACAAAGCAGCCACAAGGCAGCCGTCAGACAAGCGAAGGACTGATCCAGAGAAGGTCTGACAATCACAACCATCTATTTGCCATAGTTTTGTAGTGTTGACCTTGCATAGGTGTATTTTCCACCAACTCAATAATGTCAGCACTCCAGATGTTATCCCCAAGAAAATGCAACAAGACGAAATATTAAGGAATAAGGTTTTTGCGGTAGAGTTGAGCTTTGGAGGGACACAAAACCGTATCATCTAAGATTTTCTTTCGTCCTCAAGAACCTGTTTTGACACCCTTGGCAGCCATATCGCTGCCCTTCCCTCCTAGCCCCCTTTGGAAAGCAGAGTCTGTCTTCTGCGCTGCTAGCATCACTTCCAAGTAAACTACCTCACATGCTTTGGGTATTTTCACACAGGAAACTACTTCCAGGGAAACCCACTTACCCTAGCGCTTATGGATCCAAAGCCTAGCTCTGGGTAGGTCATTTAATGTCTCTGAACATTGGGTTCCCTATCGGGAAAATAAGATTAATAACGCTTACTTTGTAAGAGTCGCTGGAAAGGCTAGAGGTCGTGTCACATCGCTTTAGCACAAAGAATGTGCTTAGGCAACGCCCACCAAATTTTAACCAGGGCACAGATGAAAGTGGGAGAGGCAGAACGGCCCCCAGTATGCCAGTAAGGATCTCGCCCCGGGCAAAATCCAGTTCTCTCGAGGGTGATACTTTCATCCCAGTACGTGAGTAGGGGGCTAACTCCGGACACTCTCATTTTATTTCACCACTCGGGGAGAGGGAACAGCTTCATGAAGTAGATAAACCGGGCTCCAGTTCTCAAAAGGAGGCTTCCTTACAAACTCAGGGGACCCACACTGTTTGTCAAAGTGGTGTCCTCCGTGGACGCAGCAGCAGAACCCCTGGGAGCCGGGGTAAGAATTTCGAGTCCCTAGGGCGCCCCGCCCATTCCAGAGCCCTCTCCGCTCGGCAAGCGGCCAAGTCCTCGCTGACCCCCAAGAGAGACCGAGGGGCAGGACCGCCTCCTTGGTCCCGGCTTTTTCGTCCCCCCCCCCCCCCCCCAGGCAGCCCCAGGGAAAGGCGCCGAAGCTCCAAGCCGCCCGGAAGGATGAGGTGATAGCGGGGACGGCCGCACGGAGCCCGGCCTCCCCCTCAGGAGGCGCGGCCGCGGGTCCTCACCTGGGCGTCGCCCCTGCCACTCGGCCCACATCAGGGTCAGGTCGCCATCCGCCCGCAGGAAGCGGAGCAGCTGCACCACGAGCGCGAGGAGCGCGCACAGCGCCAGCAGCCACAGCCCCAGCTCCCAGCTCATCGCGGCCGCGCGCTCCCGGCTCGGCGGGAGGCAGACTGACCGCGTCCGGACCGCGCAGCAGCGAACGGGACTCAGCGCACCAGAGTCAGCGCGGCCGCCTCCCGCAGGGCCCGAGAGCCGCCCCGCCCCGGCTCCGCCCAGATAGTGGGCAGGCGGGAAGGGCGGTCCGGGCGCGCCCGGTGCGGCACCACGTTCCGCACCGCCCCCCACCTCATCCCCCCTCCACCCTCCGCCGGCCGGCGGCGCTGTGCGGAGGATGTTGGGGATCCCCGCACGCCGCGCCCCCTCTTCGCTGGGGTCTGCGCCAGAGGAAGGGTTGCAGTAGGGACAGAAGGCATGGAGGACTTTAAGATTTGGCGAGACTGCCGTTAGTACAGCAGCCACAAGGTTTGTCCTATCAAGAACAATTCTCTAACAGTTGTTTTGAGCAAGGAATATAGTTTCAAGGCTCGGGTTGTGTCAAAAGAAGAGCACAGATATTCCGACCTATGACCGGGATTCCCACCATCCTCATCTTTCTTTCCTTCTTTAACTAAATGAAGGGAACAGACTATTAGTTTTCCACCCCCGCCATGCCCTCACACCCACCACACCCAATGAACCCTGAATCTGAGTTGCCATCTTGTCGATTTAGATTTGGAAAGCAGTTGCAAGAGACACTTGCCTGGTTCCTGGATGGGAAAGGGCAGTTTCAGTCAAGATTGCCCATGAGCACTAGCTCTAGGAGCAGGATTGCAGACCTGACCCCAGCTGGTGCCTCCCTGAGCAACCTAAGTAAAGTATTTCTTTATCTTTAGGTACCCACAAAGAATAGGGAGGTTTAAATAAGAAAATGCCTGCGAGGGACACAGCAGCTCATACACAGTAATTATATTCCTTCTTTTATGATTATGAGAATTGTCATTTTAATTATTTATTGTTTCCATTATAATTATCACTTCCTAGAGTCCAACCTGAAAGACAGGGACTTTGTTCATAAACTTCTATAGTCTGGATCTATAGAATTACCCTAGCACGTGAGAGCAATAAGTATGTTTCAATTATGATGCATCAGGTACTGTTGTGATATGGGTCTGATTCTCCGAGGAAGACCTACACTAGCTAAACTTGGATCTTGATGGATTGTTTACCTCAATTACAACTTGGTATGATATTGCTCAAGAGGTGTCCTCTTTAGTTGTGACCTTTGCAATATGGGTTTTCTTTTTCTGATGATAAATGACTTTTAAACCACGGTGCTTAAAGATACTACACTGAGTCTCACTCCAGTGACAAAATTCCAAGAGATTCCTCTGAGCCTGTTTACCGTCTGTAAAATGTAAGGATTGAATTAGATTTAGTCTCCCAAGCCAGACCATACCATGGATGTGTTTCTGAATTCTCCATCAGAAACTCCAGCTCTGGGGAGGGTGAAAGGGGAACAAAGCTGTTTCTATGGAGAACCCGGGACTAATACACAAACAATAATAAAACCACAGGGTCATTTCATCTCACTAGCGATCCTTGCCTTGGAAAATGAAAACAGGTTAATAAACAAATTTCAACATCATGAATTTCCTTTTACCTGAATAGAAACATAATTCATTTTGGAATTCAATTATATATTTAAAGAATCAGTCATTATGATCAGAAAAACAACCGTTACAGCAAATATCTTTGCAGTGCCTAATTGTCCTCATTAGTTCTATTCACCAATGAGAAATACCCAGCCTCAGAATCTGCTGCCTCTGGTGAAGATACTCAGCAAGCTCTTGTCACAGTAGCATCTGTCAGGATTGCCTCTTCCTATTTTGAGCAGAATTTATCTCAAAACTGGATCCAAAGTGTGCAAAGCAAATAAAAGATAGATGAATAAATGAAGGGACTCCCCAGAAGCTCATGGGGCACCATAGACAGAGCAGTGGAGCCCTGGCCTCTCCTGGATTCGTCCATTCAGGAACAGACAGAATTTCAACCATTTATAGAAGTCCAATAATTTTAAAAAGTGGACTCAAATATAAGCTACATTATTTCCATTATGAACAGAGAAACTTAAATAGCTGCCAGAGTCAAGGAGGGAAACACTCTCTGTTCAGCCCTTTCTTCATTCCCATTTGGAAAGAGCATCGGCTGTTCCCTCTACTCACATCTCTGTATCCTTTCATGAAGCCAGGACAGTGCTGACGTCCAGTGGCTACACAAGTCCCCACAAGCCAAGGCAATGGTCCCTCAGGACGGGGTCCTTTCACAATTAGAGAAAAAAGACTAACACCATATGCTATATTTCAACACCTTACAATGTGCTTCTGACAGCACACAAACTTACTCTTAGCTGACTATCTGTTTTGACAAAACAAATCTTAGTTCAGTGCTAAACATCCTTGTTCCCAAGCCATGATTTACCTCCCAAAGTAAACGGCACAGTAAAAACAGAGAATATAATCAAAACACCACTAACTACACAAAATGTCAAGATACTAGTCTTGATTCATTTCCACTAGAAATGAGCTTCAAAACATTTCATTGCTTCCTTCTAAACATCTACAAGCGTTAAAATTAAGAATTTAAAAATGAGGGGTTTTGATCCACGAGCCTGCTAGGGACCTAGTTAGAGTGCATAGAAATTAGGTCGAGGCTGAGGATAATGGAGAGTCTAATGGAGAACATTCTGGGTGTTGGTGCAATAGAACTTCCATCCTCTCTAATTCCTGGAATACCTTGTATGTTCTGATGTCAAAGGCTGTTCCTTGGCATAAGCCAAATATAACTTTAAAACAGTGATGAAAGTGAGACATCGGCTCCCCTCCTCAACATTTTGTTTTCCAGTCTGCTTACCAAGTTTCCACTTTCTTTTGTCTTGAAATGCATTGAAGAATATTACTTGCAATAATTAAGTCTCCCTTTCCAATCCTATTGCAAACCTCCACCCCAGCTCCCCACTCCCATCCTCCTCCAGAAAGATGTTTGTGGCTCTCCGGAGCCATAATCACCTCTTCCCTAGTCTCATCTCTTTTGTAATTACTTCTGATGGGAACTATCTGATATCTCTAATTATTTTCAGGGTTAATATATTATTACCCCAATGAAACTTTAAGCTCCTTGAGATCAAGTAGCAAAGCTAATGCTTCTTTTGAAGAGTCTGCAGTAGTTAGCTTAGTGTTAATACAACAAATGATAAGCCCACATTGAATTGAATCCTCCTTGCCCTGAAAGGTAAACCTCCTTGAAGATTTTATTTATTTATTTGAGAGAGAGAGAGAGAGCACGAGTGGGGGGGGGGGGTAGAGGGAGAAGCAGACTCCCCATTTAGCAGGGAGCCCTATGCAGGACTCGATCCCAGGACCTTGAGATCATGACCTGAGTGGAAGGCAGACGCTTCATGGACTGAGTCACCCAGGCACTCCGTCCCTGAAGTTCTTAAGTTGATAGAAAAAGAGTTACTACATTTTAACAAATCAGTCTTCCCTTAATGTCATTATTTTAATGGGACTTTGAATAAAGTCCCAACCAAGGCCTTTTGTATAACTGGTACCTTTAGTTTTAAATTTCAGCTGTGATAGAATGGTACCCCCTTCTCTCTTTTTGGTAATCGTCACTTTTGATGGTATGGGCTCAGGCCTACTCAGGATAGATCAGCCGGGATGGAAGGCAGTGATGTGTAAGAAAGCTGTCACTTTCCATAATAAAAGCACATGTAAAAATAACTTTTAAAATCCAGATCCTCAAAAAAAAAAAAAAAAATCCAGATCCTTCATTATTGTCAGTCTCTGGAGAAAAAAACAAAAAACAAAAAGAAAGTCCCAGTGAGTGGAAACAGGGAGTGAGGAAGTCAGGGAGAAGAATATTCTTCCTGTAGAAGAGAAAGGTGTTTGTGGTTTTTGGCTGGGCATAGTATCACAACCCCTAGATACTTCTGGCAATTAGTTGGATATGCTTTGTTTTCATAGTGCCAGGTGGCCACGGGCCAGGAGTGCTAAAGATCTGGGCAGCATATAGAGGCACACCCAACGGAGAATTGTCTGGCCCCCAGTGCCCCTGTACAGAAATCTCGCAGCCTAGCTGTGGTGGACACGTGCTCCTTGATCCATACCCTACTTAAGGGAAGCATTCCTGCATTCCTCTGCATCTGTTTGCCTGTACTCATCATAGAAGCATTCGGGTTGTTGTTTACTATTCTCATATTCTGCAGGCAGACAAGGTCTTACTTGAATAATCTTGTGTCTCATGTAAATTATTTCCTTATCTTTAGTAATCTTATGGGATTCCTTGCTAGGAAAATTTCACTGCACCGTTGGCCACCTGTAGTTCTGCATATCATTGAATTGATTGTCTCTTTAGATAGCTGATTTCCACATTATCTTAAGTCTCTTAGATGTGAACAATTCACTATATATCCTCTTCTCTCTCCCTCTCTCTGTCTCTCTCCTTCGCTGTCTCTGTCCTTGCCCCCTTCTCTCTCATTAAATGCCTCATTTCAAACTCCCCCTTACATATAGCAATAAACGTTCTAGTCAGTGGTGGTGGTTACTCAAATCCACACATGTGATAAAATTGCATAGAACTACACACACACGCACACACACCTACACACAGATACATATGTGTGAAGCTGGTGAAATTTTAATAAGTCTATGAATTGTGCTAATAACGATTTCCTGGTTCTGTTATTGTTCTCAAATTATGTAAAATGTTACCAATGGGGAACATGGAGTGAAGAGTACACAGGACCTCTCTGTACCATTTTTGCAACTTCCTGTAAATCTGTAATTATTTTAAAGTAGGAATAATTTGTTATTATGCTAGCACTACCTGTGAAGCAAAATAACGTTATTTGAAAGTAAACTTGGATTAATTATAAATGTATATTGCAAATTCTAGGGCAACCACTTAAAAAAGTTTTTAAAAAAAGTATAATTGAGGGCACATGGGTGGCTCACGTCTACCTTCGGCTCTGGTCATGATCTCAGGGTCCTGGGATCAAGCTCTGCATCCAGCTCCCTGCTCAGTGGGGAGTCTGCTTCTCCCTCTCCCAGTGCCCCTTCCCCTCCTCTCATGCTCTTCTCTCTCTCAAATAAATAAAATCTTTTTTAAAAAAAGTATAATTGATATGCTAAGAAAGAAGAGTGTATTAGGGCTCCAGAGAAACAGAACCAATAAGTTATGGGTGTGTGTGTAAGAGATCTATTATAGGAATTGGCTCATACAATTACAGAGACCAAGAAGACTGTAAGCTGGAGAACCAGAAAAACCAGTGCTGTATTTTGCTCCAAGTTTGAAGGTTTGAGAACCAAAGGAGCTGATGGTGTAAGTCACTGCCCAAGACCAAATGCCCAAGAACCAAGAACTGATGTCTGAGGGCAGGAGAAGATGGAAGTCCCAGCTCAAGCATAGAACAAATTTGCCCTCCTTCTGCTTTTTTGGTTGGATTGGGTGATGCCCCACCCATAATGTTGAGGGTGGCTTTTCCATGGTCTACTGATTCAAATACTAATCTCTTCCAGAAACACCCTCAGCAAGGTGTCAGTTCTGCCTTTTTTTTTTTTTTTTTGGCTTAAAATAACTTACATTTATTGCCTCATGGCTTCTGTGCGTCAGGAGTTCATGCATGGCTTTTTTGTTAATAATAATAATTTTTTATTATGTCATGTTAGTCACCATACAGTATATCCTTAGTTTTTGATGTAATGTACCATGATTCATTATTTGCGTGTAACACCCAGTGCACCATGCAATATGTGCCCTCCTTAATACTGATCACTGGCCTATCCCAGTCCCCCACCCCCCTCCCCTCTGAAGCCCTCAGTTTGTTTCCCAGAGTCCATAGTCTTTCAAGGTGTCAATTCTTCCTAACTGATCTATAGATTCAATGAAATTCCAATAAAAATTCCAGCAACTTACTTTGTGGAAATTCACAAACTGAGTCTAAAGTTAATATGGAGAGGCAAAAGCCCAGAATAGGCAGCACAATACTGAAGAAGAACAAAGCTGGAGGACTGACACTACTTGACTTCAAGACTTACTGTAAAGCCACAGAAATCAAGATAGTTTGGCATTGAAAGAATAGACAGATTAATGGAACAGAATAGAGAACTTATAAATAGACCCACACAAAAATAGTCAACCAATCTTCAGCAAAGGAGCAAAGGCAATATAATGGAGCAAAAAACAATCTTTTCAACAGATGGTATAGAACAACTGGACATTCATATGGAAAAAAAATATGAATCTAGACACACACCTTAAACACTTCACAAAAAATAACTCAAAATGGATCATAGACCTAAATGTAAATGCGAAACTATAAAACTCCTAGATGATAACAAAGGACAAAACATAAATGACCTTGAGTATAGTATTGACTTTTTAGATACAACACCAAAGGTATAATCCATGAAAGAAATATTTGATAAGCTGGAATTCATTAAAATTGAAAATACCTGCTCTGCAAAAGACTGGGTCAAGAGAATGAAAAGGCAAGCCACAGACAAGGAGAAAGTATTATATAAGACATATCTGATAAAGGACTGTTATCCAAAATAGACAAAGAACCATTAAAGCTCAACAATACAAAAACAGTCCAATTTTAGAATGGAGCTGAACTGATGTGTATCAAGAAGATATATAGGTGACAGGCATATGAAAAGATGTTCAACATCAGACGCCATTAGAGAATTGCAAAGTACAACAGCAATAAGATACAACTACATACCTATTAGAATAACCAAAATCTAAAACACAAATGATACCAAATGCAAACAAGGATGTGGAGCAAAAGGAACACTTACTCACTACCAGGGGGAATGCAAAATGGTATCGCCATTCTTGGAAGTCAGTTTGGCAATTTCTTATAAAACGTAACATAACTCTTACCATATAGTCCAGCAATCATGCTCCTTGGTATTTACTCAAATGAACTGAAAATGTACATCCATATAAAAACTTTTACATGGATGTTTATAGCAGCTGTTTTCATGATTGCCAAAACTTGGAAGCAATCAAGAGGTCCTTCAGTAGGTAAATGGATAAATAAACTATGGTATATACAGAGTATGGAATATTATTCAGTACTTAAAAAAATGAGCTATCAAACCATGAAAAGGCATGGAGGAAACGTAAATGCATATTATTAAGTGAAAGAAGCCAATGTGAAAGGATTACATATTGTATAATTCCAACTATATGACATTCTGGAAAAGGCAAAACTATTAAGTAAAAAGATCATTCGTTGTCTGGGTTTGAGGGTGTGGGGGGAGGTAAGAACAGGCAGAACATAGAACTTTTAGGGCAATGAAAATACTCTGTATCATAATCATAGATAGATTTTGTCATACCTATAGAATTTGTCAAAACATTTGTCAGACTATAGAACATACATTTTCAAAGCCTATAGAATATACAATGACAAAGTAAACCCTAATGCAAACTATGGACTTTGGGTGATAGTGATGTGATTAGTATAGGTTCATTGATTGTAACAAATGTAGCATCTGGTGCAAGATGTTGATGAGGGGGCATGTTGTGCCTGTGTGGGGATAAGGGGTATATGGGAACACTGTATACATTCTGCTCAATTTTGCTGCGAGCCTAAAACTGCTCTAAAAAAAAAATAAGTTTATTAATTGTTTTAAATTGTGAATTTCACCTCATTGGAAAAAAAAAACCTAAGAGTTGGATTTGTCCCCCAAGTTGTTGTTTGCCAATCCCTGACACAGACTCTTTGGGGACAGCAGCTGCTGTCTCTCCAATGCCTGGTATCTCTTGTGGTATAGCAAACATCTAAGTGATATTTGTTTAGTGTGAGTCTTTGTGACAAGCTCCAACAGCCTTACCTGCTTTTAGCCTTCTGATCCTAATCTGTTATAAACTACACACGAATTTTGTTCTTATCGACTGTTTTAGCTATTCCAGGCAACTCACAATTCTATATAAATTTAAGAATCAACTTTCCATTTCTGTAAAACAGGCCATTTGAAGACGGATAGGGAATTCGTTAAATGTTAGCTTGTGCTGGGTAGTACCGCCATCTTGACAACATTAAGATTTAGTCCATGAACATGGGATGTCTTTCCCTTTATGTTGTCTTTAATTTCTTTCAGCAGTGTTTTGTAGTTTTCTGTCTTTTGCCTATTTGGGTAAATACATTCCTAGTTATTTGATTCCTTTTGATGCTATTGCAAATTGAATTGTCTCTTAATTTCCTTTTAGTATTATTCATTGCTCGTGTGTAGAAACACACTGATTTTTGCATGTTGATCCTGTATCCCAAAATTTTGTTGAATTTATTAGCACTAAGAGTATTTTTGTGGATTCTTGAGATATAGGATCATATCATCTGTGAATGGAGAAAGTTTTACTTCTTCCTTTCCAATTTAGATGGCTCTTGTTTTTTTGTTTTGTTTTGTCTTGTTTTGTTTTCTTGTTTAACTGCCCTGGCTAACAATTCCAGTTCAAAATTAAATAGGATTCGTGAAAGCAGGCTTTCTTGTCTTGATCCTGTTAGAGGGAAAGCTTTCAGTATTTCAGCATTGATTATGACTTTAGCTGCAGATTTTTCATAAGTGCCCTTTATCATGTTGAGGAAGTTTCTTTTTAATCCTAGTTTTCTGAGTGTTTTTATCATGAAATGATGTTGAATTTGTTAAGTGTTTTTTCTGCATCAATTGAGATGATCATGGTTTTTTTCCTTTCGTTTTATTAATGCTGTGCGTTACATTGATTTCTTTTCTTATGTGGAATCACCCTTGCATTATTGGGATAAACCTCACTTGATGATGTATAAGTGATGTATAGTCCTCATAATATGCTGTTGGATTTGGTTTGCTAGTATTTCGTTAAGGTTTTGCATCACTATTCATAAAAAATATTGGCCTATGGTTTCTTTTCTTATGGTGTCTTTCTCTGGCTTTGATGTAGGTACTACTGGCCCTATAAAATGCGTTAGGAAGTATTCTCTCCTTTTCATTTTTTGGGGAAGAGCTTGAGAAGGATTGGTGTTAATTTTTCTTTGAATTTTTAGTAGAATTTCCCTATCAAAATTGCAATGCCAGTTTTTCACAGAAATGGAACAAACAATCTTAAAATTTGTATGGAACCACAAGAGACTCCGAATAGACAAACATTTTTGAGAAAAAGAACAAAGCTGAAGGTGTCATGCTTCCTGGTTTCAAACTATACTACAAAGCCATTTAAAACAAAACAGTATGGTATTGGCATAAAAACAGACACATAGATCAATAGAACATAATAGAGAGCCCAGAAAAAAAAACACACACATATATGATCAATTAATTTATGACACGAGCCAAGAATATACAACAGGGAAAGGACAATCTCTTCAATTAATGTCAGGAAAATTGTACAGCTACACGCAAAAGAATAAAACTGAACTATCTTACACCATACACAAAACTTAACTCAAAATGAATTAAAGGCTTGAATACAAGTCCTGAAATCATACAACTCCAAGAAAACAGGCAGTAAGCTCCTTGACATGGGCCTTGGCAATGATTTTTTTGATTTGACACTAGAAACAAAGGCAACAAAAGCAGAAATAAACAAGTGAGACTATATCAAACTAAAATTCTTTTGCACAGCAAAGAAAACCATCAACAAATAAAAGGCAACATACCGAATGGGAAAAAACATTTGCCAATCATATTATCTGATAAGGGAACAATATCCAAAATATATAAAGAGCTCTTCCAACTCAGTAGCAACAAAATAAAACAAATAATCCAATTAAAAATGGGCAGAGGATCTGAATAGGCATTAACAAAGAAGACTTATAGATGGCCAACAGGTATATGAAAAAGTGCACAACATCACTAATCATCAGGGAAATGCAAATCAAACCACAACGAGCAATCGCCTCACACCTATTAGAATGGCTGTTATCAATAAGGCAAAAAATAACAAGTGTTGATAAGGATGTAGAGAAAAAGAAACCCTTGTGCATTGTTGGTTGTAAGTCAGTGTAGCCAATACGGAAAATAGTATGGAGATTCCTCACCAAAAAAAAAAGAAAAGAAAAGAAAAAAGAGAACTACCATATAATCCAGCAATTGCACTTCTGAGTATTTATCCAAAGGAAACAAAAACACTAACTTGAAAAGATATATGCATTCCCATGTTCATTGCACCATTATGTATAATAGCCAAGACTGGGAAGCAACCTAAGTGTCCATTGATGGATGAATGGATCAAGAAAATGTGGTATACACATAAATGGAATATTATTCCGCTATAAAAAGAATAAAATCTTGCCATTTGTGACAACATGGATGGAACTTGAGGGCCTTATGCTAAGTGAGATAAGAAGAGAAAGACAAATATCATGTGATCGTACTTATATGTGGAATCTTGAAAAATAAAAGCCAACTCATAGATACAGATTGGTGATGCCAGAGGCATAGGGTGTGAGGTGGGCAAAATTGGTGAAAGTAGTCAAAAGGTACACACTTCCAGTTATAAGATAAATGTCATGGAGTTGTCACGTATAACATAGTGACTATAGTTAACAATACTGTATTGTGTATTTGAAAGTTGGTAATAGAGTAGATCTTAAAAGTTCTTATCACACAAAAAAAATCAGAACCTTATATGGTGATGGACATTAACTAGGCTTACTGCAGTGATCATTTTGCAATATATACAAATATCTAATCATTATGTTGTGCACTTGAAACTAATATGTCAGTTATATCTCAATTTTAAAAATATGATGGTGTACTTATAAAAAAAAATGGTGTCTCCCAACTATAGTTGAGTGTCCCCAAAGAGGAAATTCATATGGACTTACAAAGCAGAATGTCAGCAACAACCTCAACTCATCTATCCTAATCTTTTGCCTTTACTCCCACTTGTCCATGACTGACTCCTACAGAATCATTTGTGGAAACCTCACTGCTTCAACCCACTATTGCAAGAACATCAAGTCTTGTGTCAAGGCTTCTATCTCCAAGGTTTCCATTCTGTAGGTAGTCACTGGTTTCCCGAAGAAGGGAGGAATGAGTCTCCTCCCTCCCCCATGTCTTCTGTATTGTTCTATTTGCTCGGCCTCACAAAGGCTTGTTTAACTCCACCAGATTCTACCAGCCTCAAACCCCTCTCTTTGTAGGAGCCACAGACCAGCCTGAGGACCAGTTAGGGATGGCAGGCACCACTGACACTGAGTCATCTTCCCCAGCACAAGCCTCATGCTGAAGTCTATAAAGGAACATTGATGGGGACTGGGCCCAGAAGAGTGGGACAGAGTGTCTATACTACCTTAGTCTTGACTCAGCACTCAAAAAGGGTCCTGGGGGGGCGCCTGGGTGGCACAGCGGTTAAGCGTCTGCCTTCGGCTCAGGGCGTGATCCCGGCGTTCTGGGATCGAGCCCCACATCAGGCTCCTCTGCTGTGAGCCTGCTTCTTCCTCTCCCACTCCCTCTGCTTGTGTTCCCTCTCTCGCTGGCTGTCTCTGTCTCTGTCGAATAAATAAATAAAATCTTTAAAAAACAAAAACAAAAACAAAAAAACAAAAAAACAAAAAGGGTCCTGGGATCGAGCCCTGAGTTGGGCTCCCTGCTCAGCGGGGGAGTCTGCTTCTCCCTCTGCTTCTTCTGTTCCCCCTGCTTGAGCTCTATCTCTCTCTCTTTGTCAAATAAATGGGTGGAAGGAAGGAAGGAAGGAAGGAAGGAAGGAAGGAAGGAAGGAAGGAAACAAGGAAACTTTTCATCGGTACCTGAGCTGAGGCAGCACAGAAACTTGGATGTTCAAACAGCAAAGCTGATGACCATGCTTCTCCTTTGTAACAAAGGCACTTTTGCTGAATTCAAAGCATCTTAGGTAAAACTGCATATTGTCTCTCAGAGGCTTCCTTTAAAAAAAATTTTAAAAACACTAAAATTAAAAAATGAATAAACAAAGAACAAAAAGCAGAAAGAGACGCATAAATACAGAGAGCAAACCTACGGTTGCCAGTGGTGGGGGGTTGGGGGGAGTGGCAGAGGATAGACAGAATAGGTGAAGGGGAGTGGGGGCTACATACTTCCAGTTATGGAGTGAATAAGTCACGAGATACAAGCAAAGGTTAGAGAACATAGTCAATGATACTGTAACGGTGCTACTGTGCAGTGACAGTTGTGGTGAGCACAGCATAAGGGATAGATTGATACAATCACTATGTTGTACACTTGGAATTAATATAACATTGTGTCTTAACTATACTTCAATTTAAAAAAAAATTTAAGGCTTTTGTTTTGTACTAAATTTTGCATTTTCTAGTGAAGGCATTCATAAATAAGTCAGCACTGCCCTCTACTGGATGATCTGTGTTTATTACTCAATAAATAACATGCCCAAGATGATTTAAATAGGATTTTTGATATTTTCTCTTAATTTCAATGAAAAACGAATGGAAACTAGGACATCTGAGCTGTCTGGATATTCCTCCATGCCTAGTAATATGTTCATATAAAAAGTTCCTCAAAAAAAGGCTTCATTTTCCAGTTTTGAGAATTATAAGTGCATGCTGGTTTGAGTCTGTGTTGCAGAAAAATACTTTATGCTCCTCAAGTCCTGTGGTCACCCCTTGAGGTCTGCATCTACCTAGAGGGGACACAAAGCTCCATGTGAAATGGGTGGTCATTTCATTTTGATGAGCTAGGAGAACAAGGGAGGAGTTCTCCCTAAGAAAAATAGGTCGGGAGAAGAAATTAGCATTAACTGAACATCTACTATGTGCTCAGACACTGGAACACATGATTTGAATAAACCACTTCATGTCATTCAAACAAATCTCTACAAGTTGGTATCTTCAGATGAATATACTGAGAATTAGAGCCAGGAAGACCACAAAGGTGATGACACTAGGGTCCAAAGCCCATCATTGTACCACCACTTCTTGATATTTTTTACTCTGCCACCAGAACATCCTAACCTCAGTGACTCCTTCTTTAGTACTCCCGGGAGCTAGAGAGCGTGAACGTGAACAACACAGACACAACTGTTATCCGATGATGTGAACTGAGGAATGCGATTGAGGCCGTACCCAGTTTTCAAGCCAGTACATTCCGAAAGTTCATTCCAATACTAGAACTTTGCAAATATTTTTTCTAAGCTATACATGAAAGTTAGGCTCTTGGGCAAGCTCGCAAAATTGTTTTTAGTGCAATTTGGAAGCTTAAGCCCTGAAATAGTGTTTCTCGGACCTTCTGTGAATATGGAGTTCCTGATGGTCCTGGGCACCCATCACAAGCTGGTAAGTTCCAAGATAGATGGACTAGCTGTGGATACAGGGGGCTTATAAGGCAAGCAACATAAAATGAAGGGTCTATGTAAAAAGTCCTACAAATAAGGTTTGGAAAATCTTTCTTGCAGGGTTTCTCTATCTCAGCACTCAGAACACTGTGGTCTCAATATTCTTTGTTGTAGGGAACTGTCAGGTGCATTGTGGGATCTTTAGCAGCACTCTACACACAACCCACTTAAATGCCTGTAAAAACATCCCACCACCAGTTCTCTGTTTACAGCCAAAGAAATGTCCCCTGGGGGACCAAAATCACTCCCCATCCAGACGTTGGAATGCAAGGGTCTCTGAACAATGGCTTACAACCACTTCAGTCTTCCGCAGCTTTCAATGCCCAGAAACCCAGGTTTCTGTGGATAAACTACGAATATGCAAAAACACATAACATTTTAAAAAGTAAAACACAAATTTTGAGGGTTGTGGAGGATTATTTGTAATTCCTTCAAAGATTTAACACATTTGAATATCTAGGTTGTTTTAATACTTAGAAAGATTTAACATTATAACATTATTTTCTTAAGTAATGGATGATTGAAAATTGCTTTCCAGTGTCAAATAAAATACTGTTCCCCAGAACAGTCTAAGATATTTTAGGTGAATGATGATATGCTTGTTTCAGGTAGTGATTTGGTATCAACAATGGGCCTTTTCTTTGGCTGTAAACAGAAAAATGTGGGTGTGGACATAATGAAGCAATTGTACGGTTAGAGATAGTGAATAACTCACATCCTTCGTAGAGAGGGGGTCACGCCACCTGCACAGCACAGACCAAGACAATTCCCATGATGCTGAGAGAAGTTTCAGATTCCACAAAATACGTCCAATCCCCTTTTTTTCTCCCATCCCACTATTCTCTGCTTTCAAATGCACAAAAAGTGGTTTCCTTCACAGGCTATCAAGCTGATGCCCAATTGCCTCCTGGGGGAGTTCAACCTCTCTTTTATATGAAAATTAGAATTCCTATCTGATCAACATCAAAATCTCCATTCAAAGATGAATACAGAGGCGGGAGTTGCTCTGGCTCTCTAAATGTTACACAAAGCAGCCCAAGTCTCCCGTGAGTCCTCTGTAAACACTATACATTCCCCACCTGAAAGCTGAATTCTGGGGGCTAGCTGTTCCATTAAACTGACCTCTCTCCTCATCCACATCCGCTAATACCAAAGCTTTCCAAGAGAGGTGAAAAAACTTCGTGGTTTGTGTATGAGTAGTGTGGAGTGGTTCAGAGCGGGGACTCTGGAGCCGTATTTGGACCTGGATCTAAAAATCTTGGTTCTCCACTTACTGGCTCTTGGGGACCCTTCGGACCTTTACCTGAAGGTGTGTGCCTGTTTCCTCATCTTTCCACTGGAAATAATAAAAAAATGCCTACTTTTTAAGGTAGTCATGAGGAACAAAGGAGCTAGATTTGTAAAACGCACAGAATGGTGTCTAAGATCTAGCAAGCGCTACACAAGTATTTCTTAAACAAAATTATAAAATAAACAAAGCTTCCTGAAGCTTTTGTCCCATGTTTTAGATCAAGCAATGCCCTGGGGGAAAATTAAGAAGTAAGCATTTTGTCTTTCCTACCTGCACTTCCTTCTCCTCTGTTCATCTTGAGTCCCCTTTTCAAGTTCCTACCAGGGTGTTAGCAGATCACAACTGGTGATGTTTAAGGTGCCAGTCTCAGCTAGCTTCTCCAAGGGGCCTTTGAATTCCCCCTGGAGACTCTGGAAAGCTGGAAAGTCACCAGAGCTTAAAGAAATGAATCTGCAATGCTGACATGTCAGTGAGGAGTTGTATTTTCAGATGGAGGGCGGGGGAGGTCCTTCTGTGCCCGGTCTGCACACTCCTGAGGCTGGCCTGGGGAGAAGAATGCAAATTCATACCTTTGCGTCTAAAAATTAAATTTAAAAAACAAGCAGCCTCAAATTTCTGAGTTCTAGCATATGGAAATGGTGGCACTTTCTCGAAATGAGTCATCCCAAGCCCAAGTTAGAAGCAGACATAATTTCCAGATGTCAAAAAATTTTTATTTTTCACTAAATAAAAAAGCAAGCAAGATGGAGTATGGTTTTTTAATACTGCTTCTCTTACTAGCTGTTAATGTTTACTCGCTTCTGATTTTCCTAAGATTATCCCCTTGTAAGCTGTGGCCTAAATGCATTTAAATTGCCTTTGAATATCCCAAGCAATCCTTACTACCATGGAAACAGAACCAAGGATATGCAAGATGACTCCTCAGGGGCATAATTTGGTGCTTTAGATACTTTTGATTGGTTGTTCCCTGCTCTACTACCCCTTCTCTGAAATGCAATCATGTTGGTTGTATTTATTTTTATTATCCATGGGAGCACACAGTTCACCAAGTAGTGGAAAGTACCATTCATCCATCAAAGCGCTTCTACAGACCTTTATAACCACGGGCAGCATTAGCAAGGGCAAATCCCTATGCAACAGAAAGCATGTGCACATTGATCCAGAAGGATTTAGGCATTTGCCCAATGGTCTATGAGGTAACCTGCACTTTTTGTACTTCTGTTGGTGGAGGAGAAAAGAGCATGGCCTACTGCCCCAAAGAGCACTGCGTAATGCCCTGGCTCTTGAAAATGTGACTTGATTGTACAATTCTGTATAAAGGGCTTAGGAGATAACAATAATAAGGGGCCAAAACTGAGAACTATCCAATTTATGACTCTGGTGGTAAAGTATTTATAACCTTAATAAAATACCTTAGCTGTTTATCCTGCATATGTAAAATGGCCATTTCTAGAGTGTAGAATTAGGGTTTTGGTTCAGTTTGAGGTCAATGTTTGTAAACTAACATCCTTTGGATGAAAGATCAGACATAAAGAATAAATATTTCCCTTGCCTGTTTCATCAATCCATGATGAAGAGAGGAGAAAAATGTCAAAGTCACATCCGTCTCTCTTGTTCAAAAAATACCACCTGAGACACAAGTATCTCAGCCACTTACAGGCATAACGTTTTCATGTTTCCTAAAGTAACTAGAGCCGTGACATGTACAAAGGCAGAAAACAAATATTGGTGTTTCAGATTCATTTTTTCTTCCCTTTTTTGGTGTTACTTGGAATTCTCTGGGCATAGATCAAGAGACCAGCCACCTCTTAGAATAAATGATATCATGGCAATGAAGGGGCAGAAAGAACAGACTGAGCCTACCTGACCACCTAGCATAGAAATGATTATGACATTGAAATGTTGAAAGATGAAAATGTTGACAACTAAGTTTAATCTCTACGGTAAAACAAAGTTTCTACACAGCTATGGGAAATACATTAATAAATAGATTCACAGATATTTCTGATAGAGATATTTCCAATATTTCTAACAGATGAAGATGGACTGATAGTTTCTGTGAGTGAATATAAAATCGGTACACAGACGCTTGAAAGGAAATTTAAATAGTAATCAGAAAAATAAAAAAAGGAATTATTTTATAACCAATTAGCAAAAGCAATTTAATTATCTAAGGTTCACAACTATGGAAGGTGAGGCAGACATATCTCATGTTGGTGACCACCAGTATATTTTGAACAAATTTCTTGTATTTGGGAAAGTTGTCAAATTATGGATCATGTCTCTGAAGGAAAAATACGGAACTCATTTTCCCAAGTTCATTTGCAACAGGGATGTTGACATGTAACCTACAAATATATCCAATTAGGAGTCTGATATAGAAGAGGGGAATAAGGGGTGCTTGGGTGGCTCAGATGGTTAAGTGTCTGCCTTTGGCTCAGGTCATGATCCCAGGGTCCTGGGATCAAGTCCCACATCGGGCTTCTGGCTCGGCAGGGAGTCTGATTCTCTCTTTGCCTCTCTCCCTACTCATGCTCTTGTATTTCTCTGTCTCAAATGAATAATTAAAATCTTAAAAAAAAAGAAGAAGAAGAGGGAAATAAAAGGAAAGCAGTTGATGCATCAGCCACTGTCCAGACGCAGCAGATGGGCTGTGGTACTCTCTCCCGACGACAGCAACACAGTCTTCTCTATAGTGTGCTGCGGGTATCCTTCATGGCTGTGGAGTCTCCACGGCTTACTCTCTGCACCAATAAATTCCTTAGTTTGTGACTAAGAATCCTGATTCATGTAGTTTATACACATACAGACTAGTATATACTTTCGTACATCCTTACTGCAAATATGAACTGAAACACCACTTTTGTGAAGTGTTTTAGTGTTATATATCAAGATCCAGAGAAAACATTCATCTCTGACTCACTAACCCTCTTCTTTTTTTTTTTTTTAAGATTTATTTATTTATTTGAGAGGGGGAGAGAGAGAGTGCACAAGTGGGGGGAAGGGCAGAGGGAGAGAGAGAATCTTCAAGCAGACAGCCGGCTGAGCATGAGCCCGACATGGGGCTCAATCCCAGGACCCCACGATCATGACCTGAGCTGAAATCAGGAGTTGCATGCTTAACCGACTGAACCACCCAAGTGCCCCTCATTAGCCCTCTTCTAAGAATTTATGCTAAGAAAATAACCTAAAGGAAGGAAAATGGCTGTATGAATGGGCACAATTTAAAATTTCAAGGCATCAGAAACAATCTGAAGGCTCTCCACCAGGGGAACGCTAAAGTCAGTTATGGCATGCCCTTGGCAGTCAGTAGAACGCCAGCATTTCCACATGGTAAGGGTTTAGGATATAATTTTGTTGGAGGGAGGCCAGGGGGCTCAAAGCTGCATTTAGACAGAGTATATGTTTTTTTCCCTGAGATAGAATATTTATTTGGGCTTGTTTGTGGGGAATGAAGGATGGGATTGGGGGACACTAAAACCCCAGCTGTCCCCCCTATACCTGCGACTACTGGCAGAATATTGCATTCATGAATAAAATATTATTAGAAAGCTTCTGTAGCAAGGTAGGAAAAAAAAATGCTCATGCTATCTTGTTTAGGGGAAGAGCAAAAGACAAAATATATCCATGTAGTGACTACAGTTATGTAAACAATTGAAGTAGCGAGTTGAGCTGGGTCTGGAAGGAAAAAGAAAAGCAGTGTGATTTATTGAGTGGCAGAATTGTCGATAAATATCCTGTCCTTTGTTTTGTGCTGATATCATTCAATGCAACAAATATTTTTATGCTTTACAAAATTATCTTGTGGTCAAAATAATATCCTTTCTTTGGCAATGTTTCAGTGATATTATGGCAATACAGCCACCTGCTCAGTGAAGATGACTTTGATACTTATTGTCTTTGGCTCAATCGGGAGTTTAGGTAACCTGGCTACTTCAGTGTGCATGGATCCGCAGGACCAAAGGAAAAAGGCATACTGTGTGAAATCACCAGCCACATAGGCCTTTCCTCCAGAACTCTAAAAATACCCCTGCTCACCTGGAGCAATGGGGATTGCTGGTAAGGGTAAATTAGCAAACATCTTAAGCTTTGTCTAGTAGTCAGAAGTATCCACATACTTTGACCCAGAAATTCCACTCCTAGGTATTTACCCTGGCGAAACTATTGGCACGTTTGCACCAGTAAATTCATACAAGAATGTTTATAGTCACACCATTCCTGTTCACCAAAAACTGAAAACAATGTAAGTGTTCATTTTTTTTAAAAGATTTATTAATTTATTTGAGAGACAGAGAAAGAGAGTGAGCCAGCATCGGGTGGGGGAGGGGCAGAGAGAGAGGGAGAGAGAGTCTTAAGCCCCTCAATATAAGCATTTCCTAACAGTAGAATGAATTTTTAAAAAGGTAAACACATGGTGTAATCACACAATACTATATAACAGTGAATGTATACAAACTACTTTTAGACTCAACCAAAGCTCATAAACATGACAATGAATGAAAGAAGCAAGAGACATGGTATGACTCCATTCATAAAAAGTTTAAAAGCAGACAAAATTAAACTATGCCACTTAGGGATGCTTACAAAATTGGTAAAACCATAAAGTAAAGTAAGGGGGCGCCTGGGTGGCTCAGTCTGTTAAGTGCGTGCCTTCAGCTCAGGTCATGATCTCAGGGTCCTGGGATCGAGCCCCTGCGTCTCCCTCTCACTCTGCCCTTACCCCTGCTTGTTCTGTCTCTCTGTCAAATGAATAAACAAAATCTTTAAAAAAAAATTAAGTAAAGAAATGATTAACTCAGATGTCAAGATGGTAGCTACCTCTGGGGAGGGAAGGGAAGAAGGAGTCTGTTAAGAAAGAGGCACACTGGGGCTTCTGGCCTGGAAGTGTTCCTTCTTGATTAGATGGTGTTTTGCAGATGCTCCCGTCATAATTTTGCTTTAAATAGCAGTACATTCGTGTTTTACACTCCTTTCTTTGTGTATGTTGTAGTTTGTGTTTTGAAAAATAAAAGAGAGGAGACCGTAACATAAAGGTCTATGTGTCAGGAGTGAGGAGGTGGAGAAATCACCTTTTCTAGAAACAGAAACCACTTTCAGGTCACTGAAGTAGGAGTGAAGGGTAGAGAAGTTAGTTCAGACCTTGTTTAATGAAACCGAACCACCTTCAGGATTTGGTTCTCTAGGAACATGGTTCAGAAGCACTACTTAGTAAATAAATGTGATCTTTTGAATTCCTCAAGGCAAGGCATTAGACCAGCAAGAATAGCGCCTTTGAAAGGCTCCAGACAGCAGAAATGAGAGTTCTCTGCAGGTCCTGGAGGCTTGTGCACTGGGAGGAGTCCTCTTTTAGTTCAGGCTGGCACCTTTTCCAGCCAACAGAGAAGTTCAAGTTGCAGCTTCTGGATCTGAATTCGGGTTGTCCGTCACTGTCATGAAGGGTCATGAACACAGGCATGTTTGTTAAGCTGGTCCATCCTCATAGGGCTTTGTGACTCATGGAAGTTCTCTGATATGAAGGAGAAAGCGTTTCAGGGACCATTAGCCTAGAGGCAGGACTCCAATAATTTTAGGTGGAACCTAGAATGAGAGAGTAATGAGTAGAGAGTTGTCATTACGTTTTGCCATGACCAGTGAGGCCCCGTGACTCACTCCCTGGTTTTGAACTGCTGCCCAAGAAGATATGAGTTAAGACTATTGAGACTTTCTCAAAGTGACTTGGAAAGCAAAATACCTTCACTTTGTTCCATTGATTGGTCAGAGCGGATGGTCTGCCCCAAACAGAACATTCTAACAAGAACAAGAAGTTTGCATTGATTATTTGTGCATTGAAGTCTATCATTGAAAACTCAAACCTGAAGATTCTCACTGGCTCTAGTGTAATTTTGTGTTCCTGGCACACTATTAAACTTGGGAAGAAGCAAAAAGGGTTACTCAGTGCTCTTACATTGTAGTGCTGAGCTTGACATTCTATTGTCTGGGGGATTTACAACCATAAGAGTGGAGGTGAGCTTATAGATTCTTGTCTGGTAGAGATGCAAATAATTTCTGTCTGGCAAATGGGAAACCTCAAATATTACAGTGTGGTCCTTTGGACATTAACTGGTGTTGTATAACCCAGCAATCTTATGTCAGCACTATCAAAAATACCTAATGTTTCAAATGCTCATTAGACAGGTTTTATTTATTTATTTTGTTTATTTATTTATTTGAGAGAGAGAGGAAGAGGCAGAGGGAGAGGGAGATTCAGAATCCCAAGCAGGCTTCACGCCCAGCGTGGATCCCAAAATGGGGCTCCATCTCACAGCCCTGAGATCATGACCTGAGCCAAAGTCAGGAGTCAAGACACTTAACTGACTGAGCCACCCAGGCACCCCTCTTTAGACAGATTTTAAAATCAACTGGACAATCACAGGCGAAAAGAAAGGAAGGAAAGGGGAGGAAAGGAAAGGAAAGGAAAGGAAAGGAAAGGAAAGGAAGAAAAGGATGGAAGGGAGGGAGGAGGGGAGGGGTGGGAGGGGAGGGAGGAAGGAAAGGAAGAAGGAAAAGGAAGAGAGAAAAGGAAGGAGGGAAGGAAGGAAGGAAGGAAGGAAGGAAGGAAGGAAGGAAGGAAGGAAGGAAAAGAAAGAAAGACAAAAGCCTTTGCTCTGTTAAAGACCATGTGAATAGGATAAACAGACAAGCTACAGACTGAGAGAAAATATTTGCAAACCACATATCCAACAAAGGACTGGTATGTAGAATATATATAAAATTAAAACTCAACACTAAAAAAAAAAAAAAATCATCCAAAAAGATGGTCAAAGTCATGAACAGATATTTCACCGAAGATGGCAAATTAGCACATGAAAAGATGTCGCCATCAGTAGCTACCAGGAAAATCCTAATTAAAACTATGATAATATATCACTATACATCTATCAGAAGGGTAAAAATGAAAGTTAGAGGCAACACTAAATGCTGGCAAGGAATATGGAGAAACTAAATCACTCTTAACGTTGCTAGTGAGGGTGTAAAATGGAACAGCCATTCTGGAAAACAATTTGGTAATTTCTCAGAAAACTAAACACACAAATACCATAAAATGTAGCAATTGCACTCTGGGCATTTATCCCAGAAAAATGAAAACTTATGTCCAAATGAAAACCTGTACACAAATGTTCATGGTTGACAAATGTTCATCACAAATGTTCCTCATAATAGCCCCGAAGTGGAAACAGCCCAGAGGTCCTTCAACAGATGAATAGTTAAACAAACTGTAACACAGACATAGCATAAATACTACTCAGCAGGGAAAGAGAGAGAGAGTGCACGAGTGAGCGAGCAAGCAAGCAAGGGAAAATATTGGTACACACAACAAATTAGATTAATCTCTAGGGAATTATGCTGAGTTAAAAATAAAAAAAGCCAGTCCTAAAGGGCTATATACTGTATTATTCTATTTACTTAACACTTAAATGTTAACATCTAACATTCCAATATTTAATACACTTTAAAATTTTGAACACTTAACATTCCATAGTTTAAATTATTTAACAAATCAAAACATTTATTTGCCCTATTTAATAAGAAATTTGAGAAACAGAGAACAGATCAGTGGTTTCCAGGGTTAGGGATCAAGAGGGAGGGTGGGAGAAGAGGGGGGTAGGTATGGATATAAAAGACAACAGGAGGGATGCTTCTTACTATAAAGGAACTGTTCTGTATCTTGGCTGTGACAGTGGACACACTAACTTACTGATATGATAAAATTGTGTAGAACCCCCCAACACACATACACAAGTACGATGAAATAAGAAATCTGTACAAGATCAGTGGATTGCATCAATGTCAATATTTCTGCTTGTGATACTGTATTTTTTGTGAGATGTTACCATTGGGGGAAACTGTATAAAGGGTACCTGGGATCTCCTTGTATTATTTCTTACAATTTTCTGTGAGCATACAGTTATCTCAATTAACATTTCAACTAAAACAATAGTACACACTCGCTGTAGGAAATGTAGAAAATAAAGAAAAAGTATAAAGAGGACAAATAAAAGAATGCTCAGTTTTATCACCTAGAAATGAACAACTGTTAAGACTTTAAAGTGCATCCTTCTGACCTTTTAAAATTTCATATTAAAAATATTGGTATCATACTGTTTTATAAGCTAGTATTTTCCCTTAATATACTGTGAGCACTTTTTCATATCATTATGTAGTCTCCTATAACATTATTTCTAATGACTACATATAATTCTTCATATGGAAAAATCATTATCTATTTACCCAATCCCTAGTTTTGTTCTATTTTTCTCTATTATGAGAAATGTTCAGTGAATATCTTTGCAGATAAACCTTTGGTCACATTCCTGATTATTTCCCTCAGATAAATTTTAAGAAGTGGAATTACTGCTCAAAGGTATAAGCATTTTTTTAAACTAATTTAATTTTATTTTTTTTTTAAAGATTTCATTTATTTATTTGAGAGAGAGAGATCACAGAGGGAAAAGCAGGCTCCCCGCTGAGCAGGAAGCCTGATACAGGACTCAATCCCATGACCCTGGGATCAGACGTTTAACTGACTAAGCCACCCAGGTGCCCGGGTATAAGCATTTTTAAGACCTTTAACACTTACCACTAAAATCCAGAGAAAGGTTGTAGCAAAATACACTCCTAAAACAGTGAAATATTTATTCTCCAACTCTCACAGATAATAAGAATTATAATTTATCAAAAGTTGGTAATTTTTAACAAAATTTTATAAGAGAAATATAGTATCTCATTTTGAAACTTTGTTTCCTTTAAATATTAGTCCAGTTAAATTTTTTAATGTATTAGCCATTAAGATTCTGCTTTTGGGAATTGACTTCCCATGTCCTTTATCCATTTTCTGTTTCAGTGGGCACTATATTTTCTTATTAACTTGTAAGTGAACTTTATATATTAAGGCTCTTAACCTCAATTGCAACTTTTCCCCCTAAATCTTTAATTTTTCTAATATACAGAAATTTCACATTTTTGCATATTCAAATTAAGCTGCTTCTTAGTAGCTTATTCCTTTTAATTTCAATATATAAAGTCCTTTCTCACCTTAAAGGCTGATTTATAGTTATCTTCATCAACTCTACTTATTTTTCATCTTTTTATATTTTTATTTTGTTTTTATGTTTGACTTTTTAATCCACCTGGATTTTGGTGTAAATTATAAAAATTATATATAACTTTTTTTTTTAATTTTCTTAAATATTTTTAAAAGATTATTTATTTATTTTAGAGAGAGAGTACATGCAAGTGGGGGAGGAGCAGAGGAGACTTCGAGGAGACTCCCCACTAAGCGAGGAACCCGGCTTCAGGGCTCAATCCCACAACTCCGAGATCGTGACCTAAGTCAAAACCAAGAGTGGGACACTTAACTGACTGAGCCACCCAGGTGCCCCTATGACAACTTTTCTTAACTGCTCACCATTTGTCTTACAACTATTTATTGGGTGGCTTAACTTTTCTTCAGATTCAAATTTTAAATGTCATTTTTGTCAGATACTCAATTTTTGTGTGTTTGGGATTGCTTTCAAAGATTTCTGTAGTGTTCCATTGTTCTGTTTACTGTTGGAATAATCTCTTTGTTTTATTGATTGCGTTGATCAATTGTATTTGTATATTGTAATGCCTGGAAATGCAAGCATTCATTTTATTATTGTTCTTTTAGAAGTTTTCCTATTTCCAACAATATATTTGACAAATTTTTTGCTTATTGAGCATCGAACTAAATGCATATATAGATTATGCCCCGTACTTTGATTTCTCCAACTGCTAAATTATGACAGAGAACATCTATTGAGTGCTTTGTGCCAGGCACTCAAGTATTTTTACACGCATCAACTCATTTAATGTTAGCAATGACCCTATAAGGTAGGTTTGTTCACTGGCCGTGCTTTACAGAAGAGGAAATGGAAGCATGGGGAGGTTAAGTAAACTTGCCCAAGGTCACATAGCTAGTGTGAGGCTGAGCTAGCTAGTGCATGTAACATGGTCACTCAATCCAGGCAGTCTGGCTCCAGAGCTCACCATCTATCAAACAGTATAGCTAGGATTAATGTTATCTCAATTTTTTTTTCTTTTTTGCTTTAAACTGGATATACCGTAAGGTAATAAGCCCGAGACACCACGATGATTAAAAACACCGTTCAAATCAGCTTCATAGGCATATTCTATAGCAATATATTTTTTTTCCTTTAAAGTGGTGAAGGTTGGAGTTTTCTTTACATTATAACATGGCGCTAAGAATTCTGAATCGCAACAAAGGAGAAAAGAAGAGGTAGCAAACTATAGCTGGAAGGACCCTGGACTGGGCAACAGGAAAACAAAGGTTCTAGTACTTCCATTGGTGCTAACGAGCTTAACCACCACTAAAAATATCTTCCTTATTAGTTTGTAACTCTGACTAAAATTCCACTATGACAGATTCCTTACTCCAGGTTAACTCTCTAAGGTGTAGCTAAGCCCTGTGACATAATACTTGTCAGGGTATTTGTTATCTATACTGTGGCGTGATTTCAATTCCTCCTAACTAAGAAATTAGCCCTGACATGATAGAAGTTGTCACAGTCCAAAGGGGAGATGGGAATAGAAGGTAATGTTATTCCAGAGCCTGGAGAGAAGGAAGACTTTAAGAGTATGGTATGCGTGGTGGGAGACCACAGTTAAAACCAGCCAGTTGGACATTAGCTTCAAGTGACAGAAGTGAAAGAGGGGACTGGAAGGAGTAACAGAGTCCCATGGAGAGAAAGGAGGTGGTGAGAGGCTCCTGTACTTAAGGTTTTCCCAGGACTGGGGTTGGGTGCAGCTGAGCATTCTAAAAGGAGGACTTCCTTTGGGGATCTGGGAGGGAGGAAGGGAATGTGAAAGGAGTCCACACCCTTGACATTCACTCAGAGGCTCTGAGGTTCAGTGGAAACGCTGCCTGAGAAGCTATGAGTAGGGGCATGCAGGCATACACACAACAGCACCATAAAAGGAGACAGCGTTTTAGACTTTCCTCAAATCCTCGCAGCTGTGAATTTCTTCAACAAAGTTCTTGGAACATCGTGCTTCTACCAAACCATCCCCCATTTGTCACTGCCACAGTGATGCTGAACTTGAAATCCCATACCAGGAGGAAAAGGAGGGGGATTCAATAGCATTACCTTTTATATAAATTCTTACTAGCTCACAGAAATATTTTTCATTTCTTTGTGCTTTATGGGAGGTGTGAGTGGAATAGTTTAGTGGTTATGCTGATTATAAAAGCAATGGATGCTTATTGTAAAAAATCAATGACATAGGGGAAGAAGAAAGCAAGCTTCTCCTCTCACCCTGCCATGTTGTAGTATGTCTCTTCCAAACTTTTCAAAATGGCAGCTCACTGTTCTGCCACTGGCATTTTTACTTAACCTAATATTGTGAACATCTCTTTGTGTCGATAAATGTAGCACCCCATCATTTTTATTAATGGCTCCATAGTATCCCATAGTATTTGCTGCTGTATGTGAGTTATTCAACAAACCCAACTGATGGACATTTATATCATTGCAGTCTCTTTTTATTATACATTATCCTTGTACTAATTGTTCCCAAGGTATTAATTTACTAAAAAAAGAATTTCTAAGCTAAATGACACTATATATCTGTGTGTGTGTGTGTGTGTGTGTGTGTGTATACACACACACATATATATATATCTGGGAGGGAGTATACATATATTACATAAATATATATATTATATAAATATATATGAGCTATATTAAATTTTATTATACCTTTTTATATCTCCACCGCTTGTTTATATCCTTTGCCATGTCTCTTGGCGGTATTCAGCTTTTTTCGGAAATCATTTAAAACTTGCCCTATTGTTTCTTATTCCATTTCACAATTGACAGAATGTGTGCTGGGTTAATGGAGAACTCACAGGTTCTCATATTTGGGGCATCTTTTATTCTTTAGGTCTCAAAGAAATCTTTCTATGGGCATCAAACATCAAGCTGTTTGGCAAATGAAAAGTCTACATGAGAAGACAGCCACAACAAAGGACAGAGGCTGTATGTTCTTGGTGTTCATTGCCATGTAATTAAATCTTCCTTATGAACATTTTGGCGAAAATGAGCTAGGTAGAAAAAGTGCACTTTTTTAGACTTGATTATCTTGGATTGCATGAGATATTCTGGGAAGGAGCTACTGACGCCAATTGACTACCCTTTCCCTTTGTGCTGAACACTGTATGAAGAGATCAAAGTCTTGGATGTAATCTCTTGCAGGGCCACTTAGCTGCATTTTCTTCCTCAGTGCCTACTGCACCTCTAAACCTTGCCAGACTTAATACATGAGAGCTGGAGATTTTGAGAAGCCCAACCAGACCATATAAATGGTACCAGGGCAGATCTATTTGCCCCACTCAAAAAGCAGCAGCATAACATTAGAGCAAATTAGAATGCATTACGCTTAGTTCATGGACTGCAGGCTGAGCTGGACTGGGCTGAGAATCAGGGCATGGTGCCTATTGTAAAATCAATGGGAGAAGAAAAAAAAAAAGGAAATAGAAATAGAAAATGTGCTGAGTCCGGGGCAGAGATTAGGGCCACAATTATCCATGACAGTGTTGGGATGTGGCTGCTAAAGAAAGTCACAAATTAAATTGATGGGAACCCAATAAATACGTGCCTAGCATCAACTGGATCTTCTCTCCTCCCCAGCAGACTTCGTATATCCATACATCTTTGTTCTCTTGCATCTCTCTCTTTCTCTCTATCCTTGCTCCCTCCTTTCCCTTCATTCATTCTTCCTATCCTAGGTGCTGAAAATCCAGGGGCCAATGAGATTTTTATCGCTTCTCTGTCTCTAATGAATGCCTTCTCCCTGAACCTACAAACTGTCCCTGTGTTTTCCATTCTAAAGGGTTTCTTGCTTCAACTATGTTCTCCCATTTTGGGGAATAGTTTATAACTATAGCTAAAACTTGCTCAGTATTCATTCACTCTTTAAACAATCTTTGCCACTAAAGCCTTTTCTGCAATCCTGGTCTCAGATGTCCCAAGTGATGTGATGACCATTTGGGGATATGCAGCAAAGAAACACCTTCATATGTGAGAACTCTCCCATTCATGAGGCTTAGTGGATGCAGATTTCTTTGACCCTTTATTCAAGTTGAAGATGATCAGACTTGTCCTTCTCCCTGTGAGAGTGTGAGTACACGATCTAGGTCTGGCCAATGGGGTTGGTCAAAAAGGCAAAAGGAACTTTGATTTCAGAGAGAATGAAGCAAGGGCACAGAGTCAGTTAGAAATTATTCATAGAAGCAGAGATGAGGTTGAACTTTCTGGTTAATGCAGTGAATACGTCAGAGGGGTGGACCCCACAGCAATTCTTCACCAGACAGTTCCTTGGGCAAAACCCTAACCATGTTCCCTAATTCCCAGCGTCTCTGGTTTCTGCCAATGTTCTTAGTCTGGTTCTCATTCTTACTGTTTTGAGTTATCCAATATTCTTCCAATGCACCCTTTTCTTTTCTCTTCTCTCTTCTTTCTTTCTCTTTTTCTTTCCTTCTTTCTTTCTTTCTTTCTTTCTTTCTTTCTTTCTTTCTTTCTTTCTTTCAGATTTTATTTATTTGAGAGAGAGAGAGAGAAAACACGAGCAGGGGGAGGGGTAAAGGGAGAAGCAGACTCCCCACTGAGTAGGGAGCCTGATGTGGGGCCAATCTCAGACCCTGGGATCATGACCTGAGCCGAAGGCAGACACTTAACCGACTGAGCCACCCAGGCGCACCTCAATATACCCTTTTCTGAAGTTAGTCAGAGTTGGTTTATGTTGTTTGCCACCACAAACCCTGACTGATAAAGATATCCTCGTCAGGGGCGCCTGGGTGGCACAGCGGTTAAGCGTCTGCCTTAGGCTCGGGGTGTGGTCCCGGCGTTGTGGGATCGAGCCCCACATCAGGCTCCTCCGCTGTGAGCCTGCTTCTTCCTCTCCTACTCCCCCTGCTTGTGTTCCCTCTCTCGCTGGCTGTCTCTATCTCTGTCAAATAAATAAATAAAATCTTAAAAAAAAAAAAAAAGATGGCCTCGTCACCATGCAAAGGACTGTTCTCAGTTGCGTCCTCCCTTAGCTCTTTGTAGCATTTGAAACTGAATCCTCACCTTCCTGAAACTTCTTTTATGTTGTCTTTAGTTACCCTATACTCTCTGAACGTCCTCCTATCTCTCTTATTATTCCTTCCCTATACTTTTTATGGATTATTTTATTTCTCTCATTGTCTCTCATTCTGTCTTGACTTTCATTTCTCTATTTCAGGTCTCTCCAATGATTTCACCCTCTGCTGTGACTTCAGCCAATCTTTAAGCTTAGCCATCTCCATCTGCATCACGATCTGCCCCTACCTCTACTCTCTCGGTCATCTGGATGCCAAATCTCAGAAGTATTGTTGATTCTTCCTTCTTCCTTCTCCCTTCTCCTCTTCATTAATTTTCATGTTAAGTCTTTGCTTGTAGCCTGATGAACTCACAGGAGAAGTGTGTTCTCCTTTCAGTGTCTGTAGAAAGGTTATGGTACTAAATGGTCTCTAAGATCTGTTTCCACTCCAACAGCCCATGATTGTATACATGCCAGTGCTGCAGTGGATGCTGCCTCCTGCTATCATCCCCTTCTTTCCATCCCTGTTGTCACCATTGCCAAAAGTTTACCACTTGGCAATCTGGGGAGCATAGAGCACTGGTTCAAAACAGAGGTTCTGAAATCAGGATCAGTTCAGGCTCTGGCTCTGCCTCCACTACTTATAAGCCATAGCTTTGGGCAAGTTGCTTAACTTGTCTGAGTCTCATTTCCCATTTCAGATGGGAATACCAACAGTGTTTACCTAATAGGGTTGTTGTTGGGGTTAATTGAAATAATACCTGTCAAGTACTATTCCTGCAATCTAATAAATGCAAGATAAATACTAGTCATTCTTATTAATTTTTCCTTGGATTGTCAAAGTAACTTCCCAATTGTCCTGTCATCATTAATCCATCCTCCATTCCACTTCATTATACTTCATTAAGCCTAGTTTAATAAAGTCGTATATTTTAATGTACTGAATAATAATTGTAAAACTTCTCTAAAACACAGATTGGGTTTTTTATGTTCCAAAATAATTTCTAATAACTCCAAACAATTTACCTTGACATAACTTTTCTTTTAAGTCACTCAGTCTCTCAGTTTCCCAGTTCTCTATTCCCAAGAGAAGAGCATATTTTTGTGAGCAGAGGATATCAAGGACAGATAGCTAGCAAGCCTGTAAGTGAGCTCACCTAATCAAATGGCAATACCTGGTCCAATCAATGCTGACCAGAGGATGGGACCTTATGATCTACTGTCCAGTCAGCTAGGGCTTTGAGTGGACCAGGTCTCCTTAGAAGGGACTGTGGCTAGACAGGAAATACTTAACATCTCCAGTACAATAATATTCTTCTCTGCTCTATCCCATTACCACCTATAGAATGCTTATCCATACATCTAAGTCCAATTCAGTACTACCTCCTTCATGAAGTTTCTGCTCATCCTCTCAGCCAAATGCGACATCTCTCTCATTTCAGTTCCCACATGCTTGGTTTGCCTCTCCGTATAGCAGTCATCATATCCCATTTCCTGTTACAAGGTCCTTGTTTCTTACACTCATATACACACATCTTCTAACAGCAAATAGACTGTATGCTCCTCGAATGCAACTTCATATTTTGGATTTTTTAAATATAATTGACAACCAATTTGCTTAGGGTCCTCAAGCATCAGGGGACCACCTGCATGAAAACCACCTATGGCACCTGTTACAGTATAGATTCCTTGACCCTGTCCCAGACCTAATGAATCAGAATGGGAAGGCGAGCAATGCCTAAGAATCTGCTTACTCTCAAGTCTCCCAAGAGATTTCTACATACACAATTATCTGAACTCTCCACTCAAGCAATTGTTTACTCTCCTGAGCATCAGCAGCTTTCCACACTGTAAACCATAGAAAGAACTGTGACTAGCTTTGAGCGACACAAGACGGCTCCCATTCGTGGCCTAAGCAAGCATACACTCCTCTCCCTAGCCCTTGCCACTCATCTGGACCTCCCAGTGCACACGATGTCCTGTCTTCATCATAGCTTGTGAAGAGACTCTGATGGCTTTTCACATGACAAGAGCAGCTGCCATTGCCTACGGCAGTTTTGTAATTGTAGCCTGGGAGAAACGCCTAAGAATGATAATGTGTTGAGCTGCTCCTAGGTGCTGAACAACAAGATAGAAAAACTTAGTCTTGCACTTTCCCACCTTGCTGACCAAACATGAACTTTATGGCGTCTCAGTGAGGTTGGAGGATAGCAGGTGGCTAGAGTGTTTTGGGTGTGTACAGGCACCATCAGCTTCTCACAGTATAGATGGGAACTCCTCTGTGGCTTAAGTTGGAGCTTAGGCTCTAGGACCAGGATTCTATAGCCCAGCTGTTCATCACAGTCATGTGGGCATCTTAAAAAAAAATCCCCATGCCCAGACTGCATCCCAGATCAGTTAAATCAGAACCTTGGGGGGTGGGACCTGGCATCAGAACATTTTAACTGCTTCACAGCCAATGCACAGGTGGTTAAAAATCCTCTGTTCAACAGGAAGTTAATGCATTGGTTGACCTATAGGAATTAACAACCTCCACTCATGGATCAGGCAAAGCCAAGATGGCAAACATGGCAAAAACGTGAAACTTAAACCTGGCAAAATTCTGACACTGCCAGATCTGAAACAGTGGCTTTCTCAGCCCCAGGTGAAGCATCTTGCCAACGTAATTCAAATTCTGTTAGACAATGGGATTTTATGACTGGCACTCTGAACAGCTCATTCCTTAGTAAAATGGAAAAAGCCTTTTGTCACAGAGGTTACAGGAATCCCTTGGGCTATCAGGGCTCTCCCCTCTGCCTGTGGGTTCACAGATTTGTAGCGTGTGTGCTTGTTTGTGTTTTCATACCCTTTCTTTTCGAGATGGTTGTTATTGAATTTGACAATAAGGAAGGCAAGGAAGAAGTGATGGAGTGCTGCCATACAGTCTTGTCTGTTTCTATTTGCCTTAATAATTATTTGTCAATGGCATCATGTCAGTTTCTTTTTTTTTTTTTAAGGTTTTATTTATTTATTCGACAGAGATAGAGACAGCCAGCAAGAGAGGGAACACAAGCAGGGGGAGCAGGAGAGGAAGAAGCAGGCTCATAGCGGAGGAGCCTGATATGGGGCTCCATCCCATAACGCCGAGATCACACCCTGAGCCGAAGGCAGATGCTTAACCGCTGTGCCACCCAGGCGCCCCATCATGTCAGTTTCTAAGCACTTACTTGCTAAGCGCTAGATGGATAGTATCGTGCTCAATTCCAACAACTCTGTGAGATAGGTGTTATTCCCAATCTACAGATAAGGAAATTGAAGAGCACAGAGATTAAACTTGCCTGACGTCTGATTGAATCCAAATCTACCTGACCTAAAAATCCAGGCCCTTACCCACATAATACTACCTCTTAGAGCATTTTGGTGATCAGTCGCATGCCTCCTACCAAATGTCAAGTATTAATAAGAGGTACTTTTTATCTTAAGGAATACCAGAAAATACTTTACTGATCAGACCTATAATTACAGTTTATGGATCTCTACAGATGCACAATGGTCAAAGTTGCTAAGGCAAGACTATGCCCAAATTGGATGCTTAATAAATGTTTGCTGACAAATGGATGAGTGGACAAATGATGATAAATCAATGTATGGATGGATACATAAATTAATGAGGTATCCAATGGCAATCTATACTATGTTTCTTTTTAGATTAAATTTCCTTGGAGGGGAGAAGGACTTTATTTTTTAAACCATTGAGTCCGTGCCTGGCATAGTGCCTGGCACTCACCATATAAGTACAGGAAAAAGTAAGTACAGGCCATGAAATCCAAAATTATTCTCTTGGTAGAATTTGAAAAAAATTAATTGTATTTTAGTATCTTCCCATAGAGTAAGAAGGCCTACATCTTGCCTAAATCCAGGAAAAAAGAATACGAAAGAAGTGGCTGAAAATTGAAAAATGTTGGCAACTTTGCACTTTTTTTCTATAAAATAAGCATCCATGCATTTGGAAACTATAAATTTTTAAATATAGTCAACTCTTCAGCAACACAGGGGTTAAGGGCTCTGATCCCTGCACAGCAGAAAGTCCACATATAACTTTGGACTCCCCAAAACATAACTATTAATAGCCTACTGTTGATTGGAAGCCTTCCCAATAACATAAACAGTCAGTTAACACATAGTTTGTATCTTGTGTACCATATTCTTACAAAGTCAGCTAGAGAAAAGAAAATGTTATTAAGAAAAGCGTAAGGAAGAGAAAATACATTTACAGTACCGAACATATATTTACTGAAAATGTCTGTAAATAAGTGGACTCTGCAGTTCAAGGGTCCCATGTTTTCGAGGGTCAACTGCATCTTTTCCATTTTGATTTTGTTTCTCGGTGTTGGGTATGCAACGTTTCAGGATTAACCCCATGAGAGCACTCTGGAGACCTACAAACAATCACAAGGTTACTTCAACCGTAGGAAGGCAAGTGGAATTCTGTTTCCCGTACAGAGAGCTCATACAATCTGATAAGTGCCAGACCCCTCAGAGTTGGAAAGTAGAAGTGTTCTTGTCTCCAGAGACACTTCCAGACAATTCCACTTCACCCTACACTCTTCTTCTCTTTGGTTCACACGGTACAGACTCCACCATGCCCTACCCACCTCAGAATAACAGTCTGCTGATCACCTCTTTGTTTCCTGCTCCCACCGGCTGAAGGACCTTCCTCTCTACGTGGCTCCCACCTTTACCTTTGAAGATCTCATTATGCAAGGGCATAACATCCCTACATCTCAGTTCCTTAACCTCCTGATTCCTAATGATCTCCATTCCTCTAACAGCCACCCATTGGTTACACCCTGTACTCGTTACCATCAGAAATTCATCGCCTCACAAATCACAAGTTCAAACATTCCATTTCTCATCCATGACCTCCCTTTTCCAGCTTTCCTGCTTGGCCTCATTGAGGTTTTAGATCCATGGATCCTTCCACGTTGGTTCTTTTGGGTTTTGTTTTTGTTTCTGCTTGTACTTTTGTCCTCCCTTCCCCCATAACAGCTTAGACTCCTGGGCCCATCATTATAATTGTCCTGTTGCAAATATGCTGGGCTTACCTGATCTCTTCTTTCACAGCCTCTACTTACAGGACCCCAGCCCCGAATGAACTTCACCATCCACCTCCCCCGTGTCGGTGCCTGAGCAGCTGAGTGTTGGTATAAAAGTCACAGGACCAATCCAGGTTACTATCACAATAAAATCTCAACTACAGATTTCAATGGGTGGTCTGCATGGCCCAGCAATCTTACTTTTGTTCTCTAGAAAGTTTGAGTTCCCATTCTTCCCAACTACTGTTTCTCTGACCCCCTTTGCCCCTTGCTCTCAGAAGACCACCTGTTGCAGACATTGTATGTTTGTCCTTGTTGATGAAATTCTGATTTTATTTCAGTGACATGGAATCCCATTTGCGCTAAGCCAGCAGTTTTTAACCTGTGTTATGTGAATCTTCAAGGGAACACAAAAACTTTCCAAGGGAATATGAGTAAATTTTTCTGCACTGATCCACCTGAAAATGCTCTACTGGTCCTCTATTCTCACTTCCCTCTGGCAATTACCCTTCTTTGACTTTATAGAAGAAATTCATGCATTTCACCTTTTTAAAATCTTACTGTGGGAATTGTACAGTGATGTAAGCTCTGAGGCAGTAGATCAAGGGATATTTCAAAATATTATCAGAGAAGCTTTCTCTAATTAAGGCATCATAAACTTATGATAGGAATTCATGTCTTTTTTTTAACAACTTTTTTTCAAAGATTTTATTTATTTATTTGACAGAGAGAGAGAGAGATTGAGGGCACAAGCAGGGGGAGCAGCAGACTGAGGGAAAGGGAGCAGCAGCCTCCTTGCTGAGCAGGGGCCTGACATGGGGCTTGATCCCAGAACTCCGGGATCATGACTTGAGCCGGAGGCAGCCGCTTAACCAACTGAGCCACCCAGGTGCCCTGGAATTCATGTCTTTATAACATATTTCATGAGAAGTGAAGCATAGTTTTAGAAATAGGGCATTTGCCCTATATCAGGATATTTTGAATTATGATATAGAGTGTGGCAGTGGGAGGGATGACAACTTTCATTTAATGACTTAGAAGAAATGTGGACAGTCGTGTACCTTGTTTTATCTTTGGCAAGGTTCCAGAACTTCTCTCTCTCTATCTTGGAATTCATGTATTCAAGATTGTAAAAAGCATGCTGGCCAGTACCATTCTGCATGAAAGCTAGTCTCTGAATCTTCACCATGCACAGGAATGAAAAAGCATCAGGTGAATACTTTTCTTTTATCTGTGTCTCCAGTTGTGCCTTGGTTGCATATTTTGTTGGATTTCAAGGAGAAAGCGGTGAAAAGTTCTACGCTGACTTCCCACAGGTAAACCATAACAGCTTAGAGTAAAAAACCATGAATCAAAGTTAATGTTTTATTTATTTTTTCAGACTAGGAGGATAACATTTTCACTACTATTTACCAAAAGATTCTTGAATATTGTAAATCCACATTCATTTTTCCTTAAGTGAACATCTTCAGCTGGCTGTCAGCATCAAACATTCCCTTGTTAGTTTATTTATACCTACCATTCTTGCACATGTTTTGGACTCTCCCAACAGAAGTATGCAGTGGATTCTACTATGCACTTAACAACTGGTGCTACAACATCGTACAGCCCCAGGGAGAACCATTCTCAGGCAGTCCCGTTGACAACAATCCTTGATCCTTTGTAAGCCTGAATTGACAAGGGCCCGTTATCTTCTGCCCCTCTTTCTCTCTTATTTTCTGTAACTTTGCACAGAGTGGATTATGAAAAGTAGAATTTCTATTTATGTACAAGTTTAGGACAATAAGTTCACTAAATGCAAACTAGGATGCAAAGCTATCTTCGTCCTCTCGGATGAAGATATTCAATTATAACAATTCTAACTCCTTAGTCCTGGGCTTTGTGTTAAGGGAGAAAACTAGACCTTTACTTGTTTAAGCAGCTTTTGGTTGGATATTCTGTTACTTGCAGCCAAAGCATCCCAAACTGACTCACCTTCTTAATTCGTTTCTCAGAGAGACTATTGCATTCATCAGACCGTGCCTCCCAACCCCAATCCCACAGAATTTCCTGGATCCCCACACTTTTTCTCTCCTTTTTCCCCAGTAGAAGAGACATCTTGCCTCTAACTGAAAGCCATTCAGCCACTTGTGGTTCGCCTTCCAACCGAGGCTCTCGCTCTAGTAGTCATCCTCTCTGTTTTGCATCTTCAGCCTCTTATTCTCCACCCAAACTTTCCAAACAATATTCAAAGCCTCTTATATATTCCACCCTCAAACAAACTACAAATAGAAAATACCTCCTTTGTTGATACATTCTTCTCTGCCTGTATTCCTATCATTCTTTCATTTCCAGCCAAGACTCACAAGCCTTAGCCTCATTCACCATCTTGATGTCCTTTCCTTCTTCTATGCCACCAATCTATAAAAAAAGGCTCTTACTAAGGTTATTGTGACAATTATGTAACTAAATTCAACAGTTGCTTCTCAGTCTTATCATACTGAACTTCTTAGCAGCATTTGACACTATTGACTATTGACCAGTTCTTAAACCATTCTCGTTTGTCTCCTATCAGACCTCACATTCCTGGCTTACTACCACGACCGTGGCCAGAGCATCTCAGAATCCTGTTCTGATTCCTCC